>NW_020291470.1:1628888-1782628 GCF_003184765.1 Aspergillus aculeatinus CBS 121060
AATCAATGAAGAATGTTGGTATGCGTGACAGGTGAGGGAAAGGTGGAGAGAGGTAAGGGATGGAGGTTTGACAAGAAGGAAGGGATCTCCCAACCAGGGCAAGGACAGCAGCAGCAGGGTTTATGTATGTTTCGCGATGCTACAGAAATGCTCGAAATGCTCGAAATGCTCGAAATGCTTGCTAATGCCGAGAGAACATAAGACTTAGTCGGAAAGTGGTATAGGGCATGTGTCGCGAGCCGCCAAGGGGGCCAAGAGGGCCAAGAGGGTTTAGAGGGGGACGACTGGGGCCATTCACACCCTTTCAACACCAATAAGATCTTTTGGGGCCCCGCGAAAAAAAAGCTCAGTTCGGGGTTCACGGCGCCATTGACGTCAGGGATTCAAACGCGACGCTACGCTGGTTGCGACTGTGCCGCTTGGCACTCGTCTGTGGTTCAGGGCACTGACTGCTCCCGGAAAGAGTAAGATTGCCGACCTTCAGGCTCTCTCTCCAGGTCACGGTTATTGATGAAATGAACTTCATGGGTGATTGATGATTGAGTTCCTATTCCCTGCTGATGCGGGGAGGGGAATGTGGAACATTGTTAACCGATCCAGTCATCCATCAGTCAATCAAGATCGAGTTATCTCTCACCAGCAGGGATGACAGCAGTCATCTCCCACATGGCCACGCCTCCCCTCCTTTCCTTCTCTCCCTCCCTCGCTCCCTCTCTCCATGCGGGGAGATAGCACATGGAGGGAGGGTCGGATTAAACCGGCGTGAGTGGTGGGAAACAGACCACTTGGCCAAGGGACTGAGGATCCACCCCATATGCACCAAGTGAGGATCTTCCCCTCTCTTTGCCCTAACGGGAACCCATTCCCTTCCCCTCCCCCCCATCCTCTGCCATCTCCGTGCTCACCATGTCGAGTCAGTCCATTCAACGACGGTAAAATTCCGAGCGATAATTTCGTGGGCCAAGAAATGCCACTGCCCCGGCCGAGATTACTCGAGTACAATCCTTCGATTCGTTTCAGTTACCGTTCTTGCTTCGTGCTGGCGCTGTTTTAACCGCCGAAACCCGGGTTGCCGCGCCGGGAAGCTAAAGCTTCCTGGCTGACGCCCCGGAAGCCGTCGATCCCAATCACATGAAACCTGAACAGCCAAGCCGGGGAAGGGTAGGTACAGTAAGCAAGCATGAGGACAGTTGCGAGTGAGTTGAGCTGGAGAAAAGAAATGGTAACACCAACTAGTAAGTATAACTAGTAACTAGTAGCATTTACTCATCAAGTGCAGTGAGCAGTAACACCAGCCAGAAAGGGTCCAGTGGGCAAGCAAGGGACTTCGGTAGCTACCATAGGTATTAGCCGAGATCGAGAAAATTCTGAGCAACCCTACAGATGGGGACTTGATGGGAGGGGGGGGGGGGAGAGAGTCGGATGGGGGACCAACAAAATAGGGCAGTCGGTTTATTAGGCATCCGTTGTTGGCGGACCCCATACCCCATACCGACATTTTTGCGGGTCCGGGGGGACTTTTGGGTGAGGGACGGACGGAGAGGTCCGACCTTTCTTTCCCCTCACTATTCTTTTTCCTTTGCATCTGACTCGGAATTCCCACCCTCCCACTCCCTTCACAGTGAGGCTGCAACTAAAAGCCGACAACACCGCCGTGACCGCCGCCCGTATCTCCCACCCTCAGCTCCTCCCCTCATTTTACCGTGTTAACCCTCGAGATACCTGCCGCAACCGAGTTTCCCCTCTACACTGGAACCTATGTTTATTCGTGGGAATCTCCTCCAAAAGTGGGTTTTCTTACTAAAAAGTGGATCGGCGTAGTATTTGGTCAGAATGGGTTAGCGTGGGGTGGCCTGAAAAGAGAAAACTCTGCGCCCGAAAAAAGGGCAAGAAAGGCAGAGGAAAAAGAGGATAAGCCAATGAAATGCCTTCCAGCAGGTACTGCTAAGGTACGGTCGTATTACCAATAATCAGCCTGGAGCACATGCCCTAACCCGGTAGTCGTCCAGGTGCGAAAAGCACGTGTGTTTCGGAGTTACTTTGTCCACCAACCCATGAATCCGGGATAGCTTCAATTCAAATCCAGGTAACAGTCGATCTCTCTCCTGTTCTGACTCCAGTTTCCCACCGTTCATGTATGTGTAGCTGCACGCCAGAAACGTGCGCCAAGAGGTTGGTCCCGATCGCGAAGAGCACCGAGAGAGAAGAAGAGAGCAGGGCAGGGGCGATGAGCCGCACCGTGGTCCTCGCTTCAGCCTTCAAGCCACTGCCGTTCCGTCTGAGACTCCACTAAATCTTACTCTCTGACCGCCTGCTGGGCCTGCTGGGCCTGCTGGGCCTGCTGGGCCACTTGCTAGTTTGGTGCATGACTAATGGCTGAGACTTGGCACGTCCGCTGACTCAGCTGACTCACCTCTCTCGCAAATGGCTGCTCCTCCGATACTGCACGGAATATCCTCGGCAGGATCAGGTCCGATACCTTTCTTCCGTGTTGGCAAATTTACTTTCATCCAAAGACAGTGAGACTGAGACCGCGAAATTGTACTCCGCACTACACAGTACATAGTTACTGAGTCCTCAGTGCAGGTGCAGGTGCACAAGGGCGGTGTGAGCACCCGCGGTGCGGGTGGGGTGGATCTCAATCTCACAAGATCATCCATCCATCGGCCATCCCATCCTAACGGTTACCTTCCGCAAGCAGTAACATCCCCGACAGGAACCCAACCATCGAAAGCACTCTGCTCCGATGGAACACGCCGTGCACAACTAGTTGTAGCACTAGTTTCGCAAGCGCATCGACCCTCAACCGAACCGCAACCCATGACGTACGCTTCAAACGTATACACAATCTATCCACGTACGTGCTTGGGTCTATAACGCCCTCGTCGCTACCAAGCTCCATCGCGGCTGGGCGGGTATCCAAGCGCGGTGGTATGATCCTGGAGGTCCCCGTCGGCAAACCTTGATTGGATCAAGGCACGGTAGCACACAAACCAAGCAGCGAGTCTCGAGCTTCGGGATACAATAGACTTTTGTCAAAGAATAGGAGCAAAAAAAAAAAAAGGCAGACGTCAGCGGTGGGATGGCAACCCGTCGGGAGAGAAACCGCGTTGCTGGGCTGACGCACCAAAAATTTATATCACTATCGCGCTGCCGCGATTTGTGCGTATCGCGCGCTCTCCGGCTGAAGTAAAATAGAGTTTTTAGATGTTGGCTCTTGTGAACTATATCTACGCCACTGATTGTATGGTCGCAGATCAAGGAGCAGGATACACTGTTGCCGACACCAGAGGATTGGGCGCAAAGGCGAGCTGGTGCTCGGCAGAGCGACGGGTCCAGCACATACAAAGCAGAGTGACGAGTGCGGCGGTTGCGCATCAGCGCGGGCCGTTCACGGGTGGTGTATTCCCTGCTGCTGGGTGCTTGGCAGGGACGTCATTTTTCGATGTCGAAGATCGGATTTCAAAGCAAAGCCGACTTAGATGGGCTGTGGAGGTATGTGCGTGGTGTACGAACTACTGTGGTCTGTATATGGGCACTTTGGTTGTTGATGCCATGTGAAGATGATTTGGTTGCAGGTCTGGTTGACAGGTGTTTCACACCGCCTTGTTTCTTTGGCATTTATCTGCCGGCAGAAGCATTTGATTATCAGGCGGTAAAGACCTTCCGACCACTAGAACCTCATATGGAGAACTGTACACACCCTACGGGTAGCCAGCCAGCCAAGGATGTATGTTTGTTGACACCCGCGACTGCGTTGCTGATGTCTCTTCCACAGCGCCAGTCAATTGACCGATCTACTCACAACCCTGAGAGAACGCGAAACCCTCCTTCGGACTGGGGAACAAGAGTCAAATAACTACATTCTCCAGTCCAGCCTCAGTTTCACTGCTCTCTCCAGCCAGGATGATCCGGGCTATCCCCAGAACTGTTGCCTGAACGGGCCATCCGACGCCCGAGAATGACTTTAATCTGCCAGGCGATGTCAAGAGCCTTGCTCAAAACGAGCTGGATGTACTTGATCACTTTATTGTCGGTGTTGTCGAACCCTGAGACACGAACCAGCCAATCAAGCTTTATGCGGTCCGAGATGACCAGTGAGCACTACTGGGGAGGTTCGTTTCCACGGCTGAGACTTCGCGGTTGTAGTCAGCCACCATAACTTAGTATATAAGAATCAAACACATCGTTACACTGCTAATTCCAGGTTTCCTCCATTTCTTGAAGGTTCCAGAGTCATTTCTAAGCCATTGTTACACAAGCTCTCTTTCCGCCGCAATGGCAATTAGAACTTAATCAAGCCCCACGACCACCGTCATCACAACCTCCCCCCTCCTCCCCCACTCCCCTTCAGCCCTTACCCACAGAGCCACCCTCAAAATGAACCTCCTCATCAAGACCCTCTACAGCTATCCCCCCCCACCACCCCGCCACCGCACCCAACCCATCCGCATCCTATGCGTGGGGCTCCCCCGCTCCGGCACCGAAAGCCTCAGCCTCGCCCTGACCCAACTAGGCTACACGCCCTTCCACGGCTGGGACCTCGTCTTCGACACGGCCGCCCACCTCCAGGCGTGGGCGCAGCTCGCCGAGCGCAAATACGCGCCCTCGGCGACCACTCCGCGAGACGACCCGATCACGCGGGCGGACTTCGACGCCCTCCTCCCCGGCGACTGCGACGTGGTCCTCGACTCGGCCGCCGCCCTCTTCACGCCCGAGATCCTCCAGGCCTACCCGGACGCCAAGGTCATCCTCAACACGCGCCGCGACGTGGCCGCGTGGCAGCGCAGCGCCCGGCAGGCGTTCGTGACGGACGGCGCCGCGCACTGGGGTCTCTGGGTGTTGCATCTGTTCAGTGCGGAGGTGTTCTGGCTGTGGCGGCTGTATTATGCCGTTGGGTATCCGGGGTTGTTTGGGGCGAGGACGGTGGAGGAGGGGGTCGTGGGCAAGGGGAGACGGGTGTATCGCGAGCATGGGTGGTTGGTTAAGGGGTTGGTGCCTTCGGATAATTTGTTGGAGTGGAACGTTGAGGATGGGTGGGGGCCTTTGTGTGAGGTTTGTGCATCTTTCTTTCTTTCTTTCTTTGTCATGAGGGAATTTGGGTGTGCTTTGTGGTTGGGGTTGAGTTGATGCTGACGAGGTGTAGTTCTTGGAGAAGGAGGTCCCGCAGGAACCGTTTCCCCAGACAAATACCGGGGAAGGATTTCGGAATCGAGTGGAGAAGAGAGTCGGGCCCTGGCGGCGGACGGCGTTGGTGAATTTCGCCCTCACGGTCACTTCGGCCGGGGTGCTGGGGACGGCGGTGGTGTTCGGGGCGAGGAAGGGCGGCTGGTGGTGGCCTGCTGTTAGGGAGATTCCGGGGTGGATTGGGGCGCGATGGCTTTAAAGGAGTGGAATTGATAGGGTGGAAGTGTATACGGTCTGTGGAAAGAGGGCATATCTTCAATGATGGTTTTTGTTTCTACGATGCAGTGTATCTACAGTTTGTCGTCGGTGCAGCGTAGCGGGAGGGCGGGATTATAAGAATCATGCATTTTCGGTCATTAATGTAGTCAATCGTATTATGCTAAGCCCACGCTATGTATGTGTACAACAAAGAAACAAGCCCAAAAGTAATCTCACAAGCGAAACCACAACCACCTAATCAAACACCAACGCGCGCACCTCAATACTCTCCCGGGGCTTCGCATCGGCCGGGGAGCGGGGATGCACAAAGGCGGCATGGGGCACGCGGGCCACGGCGCCCGGCTGATTGTCGGAGCACTGCAGCAGGATGCGCTCGTCGTCGGCGACGTGCGACCAGTACAGCCAGTTCTGGGAGGGCTGGTACTGGACGCTCATGGTCTCGCCGGTGAAGGTGGGGTAGCGGCGCTGGACGGGGATGAGATCCGCGGGGTCGGTGGAGCTGCCGCTGGCGAAGGCGAGGGGCAGCGACTCGACCCGCCCGTTGATCGGCCGCCAGACGTTGATGATGCGGAACCGGCCCTGCGCCAGCTTCTCCGCCTCCGCCGGGTCCGCGATGCTCCGCCGCACGCGCGCCTCCGCCGCCGCCGCGGTCTGGTCCACGTGCGCGTACGTCACCGGCTGCCGCGAGGCGCTCGGGTCATGCTTGCGCACCGTGTGGTCGAAGATGACCACCCGTCGCGCGCCGGGGACGTGCTCGAGCAGCAACCGCTCGGTTTCCGGGTAGTAGATCTCGCGGATCGCCTCGTCCGAGTCGAATTGCGCGTAGCTCATGGCCGAGGCGACCCCCCGGAAGACTTGGAAGGCGTCCTTGGCGAGGGAGTACTCCTCCTCGTGGCCGCGGATGTCGGTCAGAGGGACCTGCTGGGTGGTCTGCGAGAAGTTCTGTTGCGGTTGGCCGGCTGGAGGCGGCTCCACGTAGACGAAGGGCGCGGAGCCGTCGGCGGGGGCGCGGTAGAAGTTGATCTCCGCCGTGACGTCGCCTTGTGCTGTCATTTTCAATGGCTTTTGTATAGAGTGTGTTTAGACCGAGTGTGCTTGAAACGAGTACGTTCGAATTGAGTGTGGTGCTGAGGGATGGATGAGATAGTTGGGTTGATGTGATGGGGTGGTATATAAAGACAGCCGGCAACGGGCGCGATGACGCCACCGGCATTGAGGATTAACCATCAATCGCCGAGCAATCCCCGGCACACAACATGTATGTGATCACATAATCATCAAGCTGTGAAGCGCGTAAGGAATAATTGCTGCATTCAGCTTACATACCGCACATAGCAGTTGTCTCAATCCTGGCATTCCTCCAATCATCGTATGTGGCGAGAAAGGGTTGGTAATCCAGAGGCTGACATATGCAGTGCCCGATTCCATTCGCCGACCTTCCGCATCACGCAATGGCGATTAATCAGCCGTCGAGATCCATGCATCTTATCAGATCCGGGATTTGAAGATCAGCCATGATGCTCAAGCTGGCTACTTTGATGTAGGGATGGTTGGTTTAATACAAAGTGCTACTTGACCACAGTCATGCAGTCGTATACGGATTTAGGATGCAAAGTATTCAATAAATCGACTCAGCTGAACCCAGCTCTCACAGGCCCTCCTCGGGCTTGTTCCTTGTCTTGAGCGAGGAACGATTTATCACTGAATGGAAGACATACATAAAGCATATACAATCTCAGAAAATAAGATTCACAATTCAAAGCCAGATATAGTATCCACTTCAACCTAATCGCACCAAACCCAACCCACCCTCTATTCCTTTCGCCCCTCCGCATTCCGCGCAATCAACTCCTCATACTCCCGAATATTGCTCACCCCCTTGGGCATCCCATTCGGCTGCAACCCCTGCTCATCCATCAGCCGATCCCGCCGCTCGACGCACGTCCGCCAGGCCGGCCGCGCCTCCATCCGCTGCTGCCACGCCTGCACATGGGGCCAGGCCGCCAGATCCTGCTCGGCCTCCGGGAGCAGGTAATTCAGCCGCCCGTTCCACGGCACGAACGCCAGGTCCGCGAACGTCAGCTTGTCCCCCACGAGCCAGGTCTTGTCCGCGAGGACCGTGTCCAGCACCCCCAGGATGCGGCGGACTTCGGAGACGTAGCGGTCGATCACGCTGGGGAGTTTTTCGGGGTGGAGGACGGTGAACCTTCACTTCTGTGTTAGTCTTTTTAGGTCTTGGGGGTACGAGAGGGATGGAAGGGTGGGTTGGGGGTCAGGGGAGAGGGCATACCACGCCGCCTGGCCGAAGTACGGGCCCTGTCCGCTCATCTGGAAATGGAGGTATTGGTTGCAGAGGTGGCGCTCCGCGAGGCTGGGGAAGCTGAGCTTGTGGTCGGTGTCGTAGACGTCGATCAGGTACTGGATGATGGCGCCCGATTCCCAGAGAGTCAGGTTTGTGTTGGGGTCGACGATTGCTGTTTTTGTGGTTAGTGGTGGCTTAGGGCTTGTGGTTGAGGATGTTTGGGGGGTGATAAGATAAGAGCCTAGGCGTGGGTGGGTGGGCTTACCTGGGGCGCGGCCGTTGGGGTTGAGGTTGATGAAAGGTGGGTTTTTCACATCGTCGAACTTGAAGGATTGGATCTCGTAGGGGACTTGAAGTTCTTCGAGGATGAGGACGACCTGGTAGATGGAGGAGGATGTCAATGCTTGATGGTGTTTGCGGGTCGGTGTTAGTGGTGGCTGACCTTCCAGGGGTTAGGACCGGGAGCTGGGATTAATGTTAGCTTCAGTGGGTGGGTGAGTGGGCAGTGTGTACAATAGAGACGTACGGGTCATCCAGACGGTGATGGGCTTGGTCATGGTGTATGCTTGAATGTTGAGGACAGTTGTGTGAGGAAATCTAGAAAGAGGACAGACGTGCGATGCGGACACGGCTTATATAGCTTTCCCTTGGCTCCAAGGGGTAGACACTTTGCTCAGCATAAGTTGCTGCTCCAAGAGGGCTCGAAGCTAAATTTCTGCCTATGACTATATCTAGAGACGATGACACTTGTAAAGTCATCTACAACATGAGGCTGAATTGAAATGCAGCCATAGCGAAGCCCAATTGGGCAAGGTCTGGCGAGTGGAGTTGTTTTCTACACGGCCAGGCCAGTCAAGTGCGGAGACACGGCGGGGCCTGGCGGGGCTGGCACTTAAAGGGAGCATAAGCGGGGTTCAACCCAACTTGTTGTCTCGGGGGTCAGATTCCATATCAGAACTAGAGGACTACCACGACATACTCGAGTGATCAATTGTGCTATACAAAGCCTGTGTCCTGAAAGCTTTGACTTTCAACGGCCTGCTAGCAGAAAGAAAGTTAAGAAGCCTAGATCGCGAATCAAAGAACAGCAACCCAGGCACCCTCTGCGCCATAACTAACACACACCACACAATGTCCCTCATTACCGATGACCTCCTCCTGAAACTGTGGGAGCTGGCCCAGACACAGCCATCTGACGAGCGAGCATCAGCAAAGCTCTGGACCCATCAGTGCAGCAAGCACTTCTTCCCAGAAAAGGACTGGGTCGTGTCGCACGGACCTCGTCGTCAGGACAGCAGTGGCCGTCGGGGCGTGGACTTTACCGTCGACTATATGCGCGAGGGGAACAGTCTCGCGGTGCTCGTGTTTCACGAGGCCGAAGCATCGGACAGAAGCCCTCAAACTGTCGAGGGAGCGGAGGCTCGAGCGTACGATGCTTGTGTGAGGTGTTTGGAGGCTCACCCCGACTGGGAATATGTGTACGCGTTCACGAAATTTGGGACCAGAGGTCGAGCATGGCGGTGCGGTCGCGGGGAACATCTTTTGACTGCTCTATTCGGGTCCCAGGGCTTGGGTGAGCCCGACCAGTACATTAAGGTGCATTACCCGGAGGTTCTGCGAATCAGTCAAGCTGTGCGAATGATGAGGGCTGCGTTACCAGATTTTTGAGGATATAGAAGGGTGGTGTAGCACTTCCTTGTATTCACACGCTCATCAACCTGATAGGAATCTGAAGAGTGTTTTGGAATAGTTGCAAGCGATTGTTGCATGGAGAGTCCGGTCCCCTCATCAATCATATATGGCGATCTGATCACCACCATAATAAAACCACCAAGCAATAGTGCCAGTTGGGGGCAACGCTCGCCAACCCTCCGTGCCAAAATCTACCCCAGGTTCCTGCGCACTACGAATGCTCTTGACACAATCTCGTCCATCAACAGCACCCGTTCCAACGTACGCAGGCATCAGGACTTCTTCACTGAAGCCGTACTCCCACCGCACCTGTCCGAGTGACTCGATATGTTCGTCGTTATATACAAGCAGTAGACCTGAAATTGGATGATGTGGTTGCTCCGGATCCCTGCAGACCTGCACTTTGATTAGCCCCTGGAGGGGTGCCTTGGTCATGAACCAATTTTGCTTTGACAGGCCTAGGCGGCCATCGAGATCTCTCGGAGGCTCCAGGCGAGGTCCCTCCGGCTGCGGATCCAGAGCCTTACCGCCCTCTTTGATCGAGTCACTGCACGTAACCCCGACTGCGGTGATGTGTACGCGAGTGGGGTCGAGTCCGTCGTGAAAGACACCAGTGATCGGGCCGTCGCTCTCCTTGACCAGCGGAACGCATTTGAATGGTTCTTCCATGAAGTGTGGAGTGGGAGGTGCGAAGGTAATGGTTCTTCCTAGAGAGGTTTGAAGCTGTGCGCGGTTGGGTTATCATTACGAGGTTAAAGAAAAGGGGGTTCAGGTGGGGCTCACCACTAAGCCAAACTCCCTGGCTCTAAGACAATATCTGCGCGTCCAAGCGGCTGTGATGGATTCTTGTTGGTTCAACGGAAAGTAGATCCAGACTTTCCGGCCCGTGCTGTCGCGCCAGTGCATCAGTTCGAGGAACTCTTTGAAACGAGTCGCTGTGTCCGAGAATCCGTGGAGACCCATCATCCCGTGGTCGGTGCAACAGGCCAGAAGACCTTTGACGTTGGCGTCGAATGCAACGTAGTCCAACCGAGGGTTCTTGCGGAGGCTATGCGCGTTCCACGGCTGGAATGCCGGGGGTACTGGGGTGCACCAAAGCCACTTGTCGGAGGATGAACCGTCGGAGACGAGTGCGATGTCCTTCACGAATAAACCCTGTGTATGACACATCAGCCCTGACGACAGCACTGGGCAGGGGTTTCCCAGAAACTCCCATACATTACACTCCACTTTGATGTTCACGGCAGGAGCCCGCGGCCGGAGGACCTTGTACCACGAAGAGCCGTCGGATTCTGGCACCGAGTCCTTGTCCATAAATTGGATCCCGCGCAAGCCGAACGCGTCCAGCGACAAGACAATCCTGTCCATCGCCACGGGGGTCTTGAGGTGGTGTACACGCGAAATAGCCATAGCCTCCAGCGGCGCGGTACTAAGCTGGGTCACGTACGAAATGCCTCGGCAGTGGATGCGCCGCATCCAAAAATCGTGCTGGAGCGTGAGCTGCTTCGGCTGGGGTGCACGGCGTTTCCACTCCTCCAGCAATCGACGGCCCTCGCCCAGAACGGTCAGATACCAGCACGGTGCTGTGAGCTCCGCGACCAGGATCTTGAGTTCCATCGGGAGCCGCATGAACAAGTCTAGTACGGAATCTGGCTGGGTCAATCTCCCTGTCGACGCTGTACGCAACCCCTCCAAGATTGATGAGATCTCTCCGCGTCTATCCCTCCGGACTTGATAGGCTGGCTTGATGGCAGACATGTACTTCATCATTTCGAGCTGCGTAGGCCTTTTCGCTGGCTCGTAGGTGTCTGCCAAAGTGTCGTAGCATCGTTTGTGGAACCAAAGCCCGGGATTCGGTGTGTACAAGCAGCTCTGGCACGAGACTGAACAATCTGGAGCAGTGCGCAGGATGTGATGTACATCTATGTGTTATATCATTAGAGAAGGGGAAAAAAAGAGCAAAACAGAGAACAGGAGTAGTGTCTAGGTGTGTACAGTACCAAGAAACTGCTCTCCGGCAGTTGGAGCTTGTCGACATAGCAAACATGCGGTTCTTCCAAGGTGAATGTTGGTAGTAGAGTCTCTGAGACCACGAAGACTCTGGGTCCGCGGATGATACTCCATCTGTGGAGATGTAGCCATGGACCTTTACTGCCGCAATACGGTGAATGGTAGTCGCAGTGGGAAATGTACAGAATGTCGATGGCACGAGAGCATGTATAAACAACAACGGAGTTAAGATCAACACAGAAGGCCGGCTTTCCGGAGTTAAGATAGTCACGTGACATAGCCAGGGGTTGGTGACTCACTCACTGCCTTCTATCGCCCTTGCAGAGTTTATTGACTACATTGTAGCAGATCATCATCTGGTGGATGTTGGTGACAGGAGCTGCAGTGAGATCTGTCAAAGGGAAAAGGATCAAAGCTTCTGGGGCTTGCTTACAGTGAAGTATGTGCAAGCATCAGTTGCAGACTAACAAGGAACAATCTATTCGCATGTACTGAGTTCAGGTCCCAGCAGCGAGATCTAGATCATCACGACAGACTACCAATTCCAATCCGGGGCCGATGTCGCAGCACACGAGAGTCATCTGAGTTCTTCCTACCTAGCAGTCAGAGTATTGATTCGGATCGATTGTTCAGTCGAGATGTGTAGTGTTAGAGGGTCTTGCAAAACTGGGCATGCCCGGATACTCAGTTCTAACGCACTAAACCTATTTTATTACATTGCAGCTGGGCAGGACTTCAGGATAGGGCATGCCCACTTCATTCTGCACTAGTAGTTTGCCCTTGGTATAAGATCTGGCCCAGAGTTAGCCAGGAACACAAAGTAACGTTAAGTGACTCATCGGCTCCTTCCCCGAACTGGATTGTGGTGCGACCCGCCTGTCAATCTAGATCCAGACAACTACTTATTGTCTTCTTTTTTGCACCGTTCGCTGCTTTTCCCTTACTACAACAGCCTCTCCACTCAACGTCCTCCAGCATCATCGGATTTCCGATCGACTTGGATCATGCATAGAGTTCGACATTTTTCTCGGGCTCCCAATGCCCTCTCCAGGGCTTCAACAAAACAGGCTGTCGCCAGCCACTTCGTTCCCATGAGAAATACACCCACTACCCGGGGGACAGCTTCGGCTGCGACACACTTGAAACACAAAGAGGTGGTACCGGAGAGGCAGATCTTGCCAGCAGCAGGCATCTCACGCCTGGCCATGGACAAATCGTGGGTGACTCTTGGATTGGCTCTGCCCCTTCCTTACCACTAAAACACAGCAGATTCATTGGAATGACCGGAGGCGAGATCTTCCACGAGATGATGCAGCGTCACGACGTCAAACATATCTGTATGTGCATATGCCCCAAACCCACCTGACTGAGGCCCTTACTGACAATTCGGTCGACGACTGCAGTTGGATACCCCGGTGGAGCCATCCTGCCTGTCTTCGACGCCATCTACAACTCGAAAAAGGTCGATTTCGTCCTTCCAAAACACGAACAAGGTGCCGGACACATGGCCGAAGGATATGCCCGAGCGTCCGGAAAACCGGGGATTGTGCTGGTGACCTCCGGCCCGGGGGCCACGAACGTTGTGACCCCGATGCAGGACGCGCTTTGTGACGGCACGCCCATGATTGTCTTCTGCGGGCAGGTTGCGACCTCGTTGATCGGCAGTGACGGGTTCCAGGAGGCGGATATGCTGGGCATCTCGCGCTCATGCACGAAATGGAACGTCATGGTGCGCCATGTCTCGGAACTGCCGCAGCGCATCAATGAGGCGTTTCAGATTGCGACAAGTGGGCGACCCGGTCCCGTGCTGGTTGATCTTCCCAAGGATGTCACGGCTGCGGTCCTAAGGAAGGCGATCCCGACCGCGTCGGCGCTGCCGGTCGTTCCTACTGTTGGTGACAGTGTCAAGGCGGTGCCCCAGAAATCAATCGCTCGGGTGGCCGAGTTGATCAACACTGCCAAAAGGCCCGTCATCTACGCGGGCCAAGGTGTGGTCAACTCGCCGGATGCTCCGCGATTGCTCAGAGAGCTTGCGGAAAAGTCCTCAATTCCGGTAACTACCACTCTGCAGGGACTCGGTGGGTTCGATGAACTGGATGAGAAGTCCCTGCATATGGTGGGAATGCACGGATCCGGGTACGCGAACATGGCGATGCAGGAAGCGGATCTAATCATCGCGCTGGGAGCTCGATTCGACGATCGGGTCACTATGAATATCAAGAAGTTCGCCCCCGCGGCACGAGCGGCGGCGGCGGCGGGCGTCGGAGGGATCGTGCATTTCGACATCCTGCCGAAGAATATCAACAAGGTTGTCCAAGCGACCGAGGCGGTTGTGGGCGATGTTGCCGAGAGCCTTGCGGCTGTGCTTCCCCAAGTTAAACAGAAGGATATGACCCATCCCGATCGTCGGTCGTGGTTTGGGAAGATTATGGAGTGGAAGAAGCACTGGCCGCTGAACGTGTACGATCGGTCGGGACGGTCGCATCTGATCCAACCTCAAGCAATGATCGAAGAACTCAGTAGATTGACTGCCGATCGCAAGCAGGAAACCATCATCACCACGGGAATTGGACAACATCAGATGTGGACGGCACAGCAGTTCCGCTGGCGGTATCCGCGCACGATGATTACTTCGGGCGGATTAGGGACGATGGGCTTTGGCTTGCCCGCTGCTATCGGAGCGAAGGTGGCGAGGCCCGATGCATTGGTCATCGACATCGATGGCGATGCCTCGTTCGGAATGACTTTGACTGAATTGAGTACCGCTGCGCAATTCAATATCGGGGTGAAGGTGATTGTGCTCAACAATGAGGAACAAGGCATGGTGACTCAGTGGCAGAACCTCTTCTATGAAGATAGATATGCCCACACGCATATCCGAAATCCGGACTTCATGAAACTGGCCAAGGCAATGCACGTCCAGCAACGGCGTGCTACCAAGCCGGAGGAAGTATGGAATGCCCTGAAATGGCTGATCAACACGGATGGTCCTGCTCTGCTGGAAGTTGTGACTGACAAAAAAGTCCCGGTGCTGCCGATGGTTCCTGCTGGATCAGGACTACATGAATTCATTGCATGGGATGCTGAAACGGACAAGAAGAGGAGAGCTTTGATGCGTGAGCGGACGTGCGGCCTTTATGGGGCATGAATATGCATCACTTGTAATTAGAACTTGATCAAAAGTATTGCGCCATTTTATTCCGCGGTACTCATGTGGTATCTGACTCTACAACCTTAAGACCTTGCCAGACATATTACAAACCATCGAGTGGTCTCCAGACTTTCATCCACCGCTTATCAACCATTAGCGAAGTTGTCGCACGTGGCAGGAAGAAAGGGAACTCACCTGATCGTACGCCTGATTCGCATCCACGAACCTCAAATCCGTGGCCAAACGAATCCTTCTCTCTGGATCCTTATTCTTGCAACTTGCATGCACTAGAAACGGATCATGAAAGATGACATCTCCGGCCTCATACTCCGTGATTAACCACCTCCGATCCTCTCCCTTGCCGTAGGAGACCGTATCGCGACTCAGAAAGCCGCCATCGTTCATGTTCTTATTGAACGCCGACACACGTTCCTCATCGGTCAAATCCCCCGCATTGCGACCGAACTCGGCCTCCGTCCTACGCCCAATATCCGTCGACTTCTCCAATACATCAGCCCGCCAGCCTCCAGCGAGACATCCCCGACCGGCACCCACGCCGTCAGACTGATGGGCGGACTAGCGCGAAGATACATCTGATCAAAGTGTACGGGGGTCAGCTCGCTGTCGGGCACAAAGGCGCGGAGCATCGTGCGCTGCAGCATGGTGATGTCCCGCCAGCCGGCGAACTTCCGGATGAAGGGGCGAAGTTCCTCGGTCGTGCAGAAGTCGAGGTAAAAGGGTGCCTCGTGGGCGCTGATCATCAATTCCAGGTATTGGTCGGACTCTGCGTCGTTCTGGAGACCGAAGAGTCGTCGGAGGTTTCCTGGGGGAAGGAACTTCCGGGTGTCCTTTTCGCTGAAGATGCCGTCCACGGGGTCTGAGCCGTCCTTGAGGAGGCTGGAGGGGGCCATATGGGAGAAGTAGCGGCGACGGCAGTCGAGGACTCTGTCTTTGGGGAGGAGAGCTTTGACCTGGCGAGGTAGATGGTGTTATTAGTGGTCTGTAGAACTTGGCTGGATTGGAGTCTGGCTCACAAACACGTATATGTCGCGTAGAAAACGGTCGCGTATGATCTCAACAGGAGTGTCTTTCGCTGTTGGTTGCAGGTAAGCAATCTGCTCAGGGATCATGGGGCCAAAGTTGGACTGGAGATTGAGGTTTCGGGGATCGGTAGGATAGTACTTGCCATAGTCATCGTTGAGCAGGACTTGGTTCTGTTCCTCGGCGGTCTGAGGTAAATGAACGAAGGTCTCGGTCAGATTTGTTGCCATTTTATGCAAACGCGACTAAACATATAACGACGAGTATAAGAGCAATCCAAAGGCAGGCAGGTCAATGGCTCCATGTCTGTGAGGTTGTAAGCCGATGGACTTTATAATGGCAGAGGAATTGTGAAGAAAGTGAAGAAGATGAGGGGAAGAGGGGAAGAGAGGAAGGAGGGAAGAGAGGAAGCAACCACAGCCGTCTATTGCCGTCTAGTGCCGCTCTTCCCCTCTCCTCTCTCGGTCACTCCACTCTCTTCTCGTCGTCTTCTTCGTCTTCTTCGTCTTCGTCTTCTTCTTCTTTTTCTTTTCCCTTCTCATGGCATATCAAACTTCCTGCCGAAAATGACGAAAAGTACTGGAGCTAGACTATATCGAGCATGCGTGCGCTGTCGACAGTGAAAGATTAAATGCGATCTGTTTGGCGATCCCAAACTCACTTCACAGTCTCCTTACCCAACCAATTAATCTAACATGGTGAAGGACATACGCCCCCGACTATGGCTACCTCCCCTGCTCCAAATGCACCTCCGATGGCCGGCCATCGATGTGTGATTGTCAAGTCAAGAAGAGGCGGTGACTACTCTCGCTTCCGGCGATCACCACAATTGCAGCAGCGAACCGATGCCCAGAACACGCGATTACGCGAACTTGAAGGAGGAGTGTCTGTGAACGACCAACCTGGCCAAACCTTTATGAACCAAACCGAGGTAAACCCATGTGGCGGGTTTCAAAATCCCCTGGAAGCACTCCTGATCCTGGCACAGACAGCAGCCAACGATCAGCCGGCTGCGCGAGTCGAGATGAAATCGACACGCGGTGAAATACATGCCATGGACAGAGACATCAGTCGCTTGCCATGTGGTGGAAGATTGAGACATCTGAGTTCCAGACAGCCGCACATTGTCGAAAAGGGGATTTGGTGCCTGGAGTAATGTCCTTCTACCATCCCATTTGCACTGTCTGCTTATGGTGCAGTCTGAGTATCTCCGTCTCTATGTCAACGCTTTCGCATTTCAAGCAGTCCTCTACCGTACCTCGAAGGAAGGTCCTACCTCGGCAAGTGCGAAGCCTGCTGCCTATTTTCCTTTCAGTGTAATGGCTAGCCCAGATGGCCGCCATGTATACATAGCCATCGAGGCTGCGAGGAATGTCTTGAAGTGCCTAATGAACCATTTGAATCCGACGAAGCATCTAAGATTCCTCCCCATCCGATATTACCTGTATGATTATCTTGCCAGCTAAGCGTCCCAGAACATAGGATAGAGTAGCTGACTATATCAAGATATCAAATTCATGCATCGGTCTTCCTCTTCAAGGCCTTGTCTGTTGGTGCCTTGGGAGCGGATGAGAGCCACGAATGCGCGATGATTGTCAAGGAATTATCACGATGCTCCAGATGGCAGCCACAGGACCAAAACATATCGCCTACCAACATGGGACCTCGTTAGCTCACTTGTGGTTTCAGGATCCTAACACAGCGGACAACGTACATGACACTCGAGCGGATAATGCACCTTTGGACCGGGGGGCTCAGCCACCTGACCCCTCTCTTTTTGATCCGCTGCAAGAGCCTGTGACGCACTCATTATTTCCAGAGTTCTTTGCAGGTGACGGAGAAACAACATACTTCACTAACCCAGGTTTATTGGAAAGCTCGGATGTTTTCTTCAGCACCCTTCCGGTTCTTGGCGGAGGCTTGTTAAACTACGAAGGTATTACCGATGGCACCCGCGAGGCAGGATTGTAATGTGTTATTTTTGGATGGGAATCAAGTCCCAACACTCTATCTTGCTCATTCTCGGACGGAATGCCGAGAGTCATCTTCCTATGCTAGCAGATTCGGATTATAGCAATAAGAGCAAGACCGGATCTCGGTTCCTACCAATCGGCCTTTTTCTGTGATCAACCCGAGCCTTATTAGCCGAGGAAATTAAAGCCGACTGGGCGCTCTCATCTATAGCCGTCACAACGAAATATCTATCTTAACTCCCTGATCACCTTCCAGAACAATAGTCTCCCAGCGTCAGCCTCCAAACTCTCACACAGACCAGTCGAATGGACTCCACGCAAACATGCCATTGCAGCAGCCCGATACCTGGCGCCCATCCTTGCCCCGATCTTGCGATCTGCCTCCTCAATCACTAAATTGGACCACCTCCGATGGTTGATGCCAGCATATTGCTGGGATGAGTGCATTACTTCCCGGTAAACCGGATGCGCCAAGGCGACGATTGGTTCCCATAAAGCAATTTCCATCAAAACCACACCCAGACCGTACGTGTCGTGGGTCTCCTGGTTACCGCGCTTCGCTTCCCCGTCGGTTACACAATCGGGATGGGCATACATTGCCATATCCCCAAGGCCAATGATGCGTGTCTCTTGCAAGCAACTGTCCGGAGCTCCACCCCCATGACCCATAGCTTGTGTAGGATGGACATCCGGCCAGCCACAGATGTATGGCTCAGTGATGTCATATCTTGCACTCTCCGTGTCAGAGAAGAACATGATGTTATGGCTGGAGATGCTTCCGTGAATCCGTCCGGCGCAGTGCAGCTGGTACAAACTCAGCGCCAACCTCTGGGCTAGACGGACACGGTCTCCAAGTTCCGGCACTGCGGGCGTCTGGGAGTTATGGGTGGTGACTAGTATATCATGCAGAGTGATCGGTGCGGTCGCAAGCAGAGGCGGCTGGTACACGAAGCCTATCACCGGATGGGAGTCCCCATTTGGTAGTCGGCCGGTGGCAAGCGTGTATCCTCTGCATTCCAGGACACGGAATTCGCTGTCGGCAACTGAGGTTTCGCGGAGAATCTCGACCAAGTGTTGTCGACGCTGTGCAACGCACTGGTCTGAGGTTGGGGGGTGACTGGGTCCAGTCGTAGCCAGCCGGGACTGCCATTCCACGAGGACATAGCCCTCTTGCTCGTTGGGATCTCTAGGGGTGTAAAGATATACAGATCGCACGGGTGGAGCATCTAACACCTTTCCCTGCGACGAGGTGGAGCCATGTGTTTCAATGTCCGGAAGGGGCGGTTCCGTGAAGCCTTGGAGACGGGACACCGGGATCTCGAAGGTTGATAGTGCCTTCATAGCCTGAGGATGAGCTGCCAAGCCTTGGGCTTCATCTTCTTCTACCTCGTGTCCCGCAGATGTTGGCGCTTTTGCACTCCCTCCTAGATCATAGACCTCCAATTCGGTCAGCTGGCGCAGGCGAACCATCCCAGCAGCCAGACTATTCCGCACTCCGAAGGAATTCTCATCCGCAACCACCAACCTAGGCTCCGAGGCAAGGATCTCGCCCGCAAGACCCCTCGCCAAGAAGTCCGCTTCGTCTGCCGGCAACAGCCGCTCCAGCCCCGTATTCAACGTCACCAGGTCGGTCAGAAACTCACGGACCGTTGTGCGCTCGACCCAAGACCCCGGCAAGGGCGCCTTATAGTCCATTGCCTTGCGGACCTGTCTGACAACCTTTGCCCGCTGCGCCGGATCAGCGAGCCTCTGATCAAGTGCACACTTTGCTTCTAGGACTCGAGCGTAAGGGTTTGCGGAATATCCATTCTCGAACCGCGACAGTGTCTGGTCTCGCACGGGCGGAGGTTTCTTGCGGATTTGCAGATGCCTGTCCAGCACCAGCAGCGTCTTTCCGAGCATGTCGAATGCCAGGCGCCGGACTTCGGGGATGGCGAATATGTTGTTGCTTGAGGGCAAGGGTGGGGATGGCGGCAGACCGAATCCGCGGGTTCGGCCCCACAGGCGTAACCGCAGCAGCTCCACCCGGAAGCGGGCCTTCAGGCCTACGGTCGTGTCCCCTGTGATTAGTGCCTCGGTGACGCAGTCGTATGCTGACAGGGTGGTGTGAACGATCGAGGAAAGAGAGGCAACGGTTACGGTGAGATTGTTGGGGTCCATGATGGTTCGCTTTTCGAGGTGGTGGGCATGATGTGCGTAGATGGGAAGTCAGTCACTGCTGGAGAAGATATTTAAGAGAAAAGCGAAGCGCATCAGCCAGCCACATGAGCATTTTTGGGCGCGTGAGAAGGGGGGGGGGGGAAGGAGGCATCTGGTGTGCATGATCGCACGTCAGTGGCGCCTGCTGCTGCGGCTTGTGCCACCGCCCGGTCTAGCCCTATGCCTTGTACCTGAGGCGTCAAGAGGTGTGTGCTCATCTTGATGAGATCCGTGACACTGTTCGGAAATTTTGGAGAAGTGATTCCAATTATCATGAGCGGCATGTACCATTGGTGTGGCTCTGATCTTGATCACTGGCACAGGCTGTTTTTCCACCACTGGGTCTATGCCCTAGAGACAGTGGCACCACCCCGCGAGGATGAACATGACCAGGTGACCGCGCGAATCGTGGGGGTTTATTGCGCTGGTCGACTGGTCTTGATGTGAGCACATCTCCGGCTGCGACATTATACCCGAAGCATGGACTTCTGAAGCTTGTGTGACCATATTTCATATTTGGAAGAAATCTATTATTATACATTTGAAGTGAACATACATCTTTCTGAAACAAGAATGACGCCCATCTAAGCGTCGTTGGGACGGAAAACGACCTTCTCGCCGGACACACCCTCCTTATTCGTCTTCAACGCCTCCTCCACCGCGCCAATGCCACCGGGGATCAGACGCACCCGGTTCGGCACAAACAGCCCCTTGGCGATCCACCCATCCTCCCCACCGAGAGCCTTGACCATGGGCTCACTCAAATGCCGCAGGGCGGGGGAGCTACCCAGCCCGAGAATCTGCTTGACGGCGACCTTGGGTTCCTGGGACTCACCCAGCGCGATCGCGTCCTGGTCAGCTCCCTGCACGGTCACGACGGCCTGCGCCGCGCCCTGGGTAGCCTGGGCGATCTCGACGCCCAGCTTCTGCGTCTCCTTGACGGAGATGGCATCATACACGTAGCTCAGCTTGACGCCCTCACCCGCAGCAGCCACGAAGCCCTGGGCGGTCGCGGTCTTCCGGTCGAGGACGACGTGCGCGCCCAGCCCCTTCAAGAACTCCTGATGCGCCGCGCTGGCGTTGGTGATGATGCGCTCGAAGCCGGACAGCCGCGCGAACTGGATCGCGTACTGGCCGACGCTGGAGGAGCCGCCCAGGATGGCGATCGCTTTCCCCTTGCCGGCCTCGGCGCCGCCGGCGGCCCAGGGCGCGGGGCCGATCGCGTGGCCCGTCTTGTCGTAGAGGCCCGTGACGACGGCCACCGACGCCAGACTGATGCCTGCGGCCTGGTCGTCGGGGATGTTGCGGGGCGTGTGCGACACCAACTCGGCGGGCATCACGCAGTACTGCTGGAAGGTCGAGGCCGGGTAGTTGCCAATGATGCCCTGGAAGAAGACGCGATCGCCGACGGTGTGCGTCGAGACGTTGCTGCCCACCGCCACGATCTCGCCTGCGGCATCTGAGCCCAGCACCGCCGGGTACGACTTCAGGAACACGTTGTAGTCCCGGATCTTCCAGTCGACCGGATTCACAGCCGTGGCGGTGATCTTGATGGCCACTTGGTTGGCTTCCAGGGCCGGCAGGGAGCGGTCCTCGACGGTGTGCTGGGCGTGCGGGGCGGGGACCACGGCCGCTTTGTAGGTGGTTGGAAGGCTCATTTTTGTTTGTGTGTGTGTGTGTGTGAGTGTGTGTGTGTATCAAAGTAGGTAATTGATTGGAGAGAAGGAGGATTAAAGTGCTGACAGGATGACAGGGGTAGGTGCAGTCAAATACTAGACTGTAAATGCCGAGGTTGAAAAAAAGTGAAGCTGGAGCTCTTCGATAGGGTTCCACTATTGATTTGTCATGAGGTCATCGCGCTTAGCAATTCGCCGCATAAATGACGTCGTTCCTGCTTTATACCGAGTCTGCTTGCATAACAGCCGATGACTCAGCAGAATCGCAGTCAAATTCGTCGCAGCCAAATTCGGATCAATTGCAATCGAATTGAGTGCGCACGAGGATTGACAGGCAACGAATTGTTTGGATCAGATTCGATGTTTTCAGGTCCCTGGTATGACAACCTGCCGCTAAGAAATGCAGGATGCGCCAAGCTCTCCACTATCGGAATTGAGTCCCGGCCAAGTCTGCCTCTGCTAGCCTGTTCCAGCAATGGCTAGCACACGTATGATTTTGAATTCCGATTCATCGTGCTTCAGCTGTACTATACATAGGTTCTTCTCATGGCGATCTGTCTTTCTACACCTGGGTCCACGCTATATATCCAAAATACCCGGGATCAGGGAAAGATATGGTCCTCAGACCGGAAGCTGCCAAGCTCTGAAGATGTTGACATGAGAGTTGACGGAAATAGGGAACGATTTCAGCCAAGACATTTAATAAAGGAACCTAAACCCTCCGTCGTTCGCTATCAAAAGGTCGGTATACTCTTGATTTGCCAAAGCGCAGACTTCAGGTGCCTGAGGAATCTCCCCACCCCCTATCATCACAACCCACTGAAATACCCAAAATGGAAGCCTGCGGATAGCCCGCCTTCATTCGGTGGTATAGGAGAACATTGAGATGCTACCCTCGCTTGATCTAAGATTTCTAATGCACCAGCAGATGCGGCTGGCTAGATTTCCCGTCTACTCCGCGCTTAAGAGCCTAGAGCTCTTAGCATGCGGCGCCTTAATCTGAGCTCTCCAAGGGTACTACTTGGCATTTCCCTCTAAACAGCAACGCATTATATTCGGTCACAGAGATGGTTATGTTCTACACGATGAAAGCACTTTTCCAGAACAGTGAAGAGAAGCCGTCTACATTGACCCATCCCTGCCATAGAGTGTTTCGCTTATCTCATCTTCACTGGAGAAATCGCGGACATTGGTGTCTTGTGTAGCATCCATGGGTTCAGCGTCACACATCTGGGCCGGGTATCCAGCGCTCGTGTTCAAAAGCTGTCGGTTCATGCCGTCGAGGGCGTCGTATTTTGCTCCAGCATCAGGGACTGTTGACATATTCTGTGCCCCCATGGAGCTCTGAGGGCCCATGTCATCGAGGCTTTTGCTGGTATCGCTCTCTGTGAAGTCATCATCCATCATAGGGCCCAGGCTGTCATCTCCGGGATCCGGCATGTTGGACCGTGGCTGTCGATCGGTCACAAGAGGGAGAGGGTTGTGGACGAAGGATGAACGTCGTTTGTCCATGGAAGAATGCACAGGCTGGTCAAGCTGAGTGCAGTAAATAAATCCCAGGACTTGAAATCGATACTAGAGGTCTGAAAAGGAGCGAGATATTTGTGATTATTGTCAAGCAGGATGGGAAAAGGAGGGCGTACCTTGTCGTTATATCAGACGTAATGAAAGAGAGTTTATCATGTCGTCAAAAGTTTTGGCTGAGACATACGTCTCCATTGCATCACGGTCATTGCATCACGGCCATGAAGTTGGTGGCTAATTGTTGCTCGATTGACATCCAGACCTTGTTTTTCTCCTGGAAATGGTCCATCTGCCCCAAATTTGGAGTCACAATACGTGGACTTTTTACTGGCAGGGTGAAACGACCCCACCCGGATCCTTTGTCCTTCTTTCTCCGTTCGAAGGTGTAACTACCACTTTTGGCGGCGTGAAGTCCAAGGATTCAATATGCTTTCTGATGGCAATATATCTATCACGTGATCATATGTGGTCTGAGAACCGGTTCCGATACGTGTAAGAATGGGGCGGAAAAGACCTGTTGGGTGCCACATTTGAGATCGAGCAATTAATCATATTCTGATTGAATACGACAACAATGCGTGGAGAACTCGCTGCTTCTTCAGCAACAGTAAAAAGCAAGGCTTCAGCACGTGTGAGATGAGATCACGTGCCAATACCTGTAGTGGTCCGGGCGGGGTAAATCGAATCTGCTGGATTTTATTCTGTAAATCCACTCGGTGTTAGAGTTATCCTGTACAAGCAACAATCCCCATGTACGTCGAGGCTCAAGGGGAGATCATAAGAGAACCGAGAATTCCCGAACATGAGACGGGGCTAGTCACGGTTTTCGGCTCCCTCGATGCCGCAATCCGGGATCTTGAGCAGGTGGTCGATGCAACGCCAATGCACTCCCTGGCCCTCGTGGGGCATCTGCTGGCCCTTAGAGGCTTGGTCCCAAGGCGATATATTTTTGACACAGAACGAGGGAGGTCTTGTGAAGCTGCTCGATGTCTCTGTTCAGCTTTTAAGGATTGTTCCCGATGGGACACATAATCATGAAATTGAGCTGATTGGAACGGCATACACACTGATGGCCTTCCATATCAATACATGGCACCTAAGTCATCTCGAAAAATCTCTCAGCATACCGTCACCGGCGAGAATAACAAGAAGAATCAGCTTACAGTCCTACTCAGTCAAGTAACATCAAAAGTTTATCCTGGGGAGCAAGGATTCCAGACGTGAGTACGAATGCGAAGATGAACCTTGAGGGAGCAGTAAAGGTGGTGCAACAATGTGTCAGGCTGGCGGCCTGTCTCTTCCGGCATCAAACCAGTCGCTCCAGCCAAATTGGTCCTCGTCGCCATGTCCCAACCCCCCGGCGCTGCCGACCTGGAGGGTGTGGAGCAGGAGGTGGCTGCCATTTTAACCGTGCTTGGCTTTTCGGTCCAGATTGAGAAGCTCCTGCAACCAGATGTCGATAAAGCGATGCAGCATCCTTTACAGAGGCGGATTGTGCACTTCGCGTGCCATGGTGTGGCCGATCCGCTTCATCCCGCGGACAGTGGTTGCTTCTGTAAACAGCCACCGCCACCCATCGCCACCCCTCAGCAACAGATTCTGACCGCGTGAGTGAACCATGATAGATACAATGCGCAGGACCAGATTGTGTATCTCCTGGCCTGCTCGACGATGCAGGCCCGGGCTCCGGGCTCCGAGACCCCAGGATGAACACCTCCCTGTCGTCAGCAGCTTTTAAGTCGCGGGATTCAGACATCTGATCGGTTGCTTATGGCCGTCGGATAACGCGGTCTGCGTCGAGAGTGCTTGCTCATTTTACACGCACCTCCACCCAGGCGGGATGCAGGGACTCACAGACCGAGATATCGAGTTGGCTCTCTACAGAGCAGTCAAGCCGATATCGGAGCACCAGAAGTATGGAAAGCAACCTTAACGCTGGGCCCAATATGTTCACTATAGCGCATGATGGCTGCCGGGCAACCTGCTCGGTAAGTTTCCCAGGCTATCACGGTGTATAGGGACTTATAGCTCTGGCAGTCCAGTGCTTTGTGTTTGATTTATCACAAGTTCGTTTCGGACAGGGTGTTGATCACTTGATGGACCCTGTAGACTATGCAGTCCGAGTTACATAAGATATAGGTTCGTGTGTGTGATTCACCTGGCCATTTATGGCGATTCGAGTCTGTTGTGTCATGTGACCATTGGTCCTATGGACTCAATGCCGATATAAACAGTCTGTCACATGGCTGGTGGTTGGGTAATGAGACATGCACTAGAGACTAGCGTGAAAGCTCAACTCCTCATTAATTAGCGGTGCGGGGAAGATGAAAGACCCCAAAGACCCTGAACAAGGACAAATTATCTTCCCTCACCCAGCGTAGTCAACGCAATCGAACCAGCCCCCACGCGAACATGGCGGGAAACTTCAAGGTCCTGATCGCCGGCGGCAGCCTGGTCGGCCTGACCCTGGCCATCAGTCTGGAGCACGCGGGAATCGATTACGAGCTCTTCGAGAAAGGGGACTTCGCTCCCCAGATGGGCGCCTCCATAGGCTTCTACCCGCAATCGAATCAGCTGATGGATCAATTGGGCGTCTGGGCTGAGATTGAGAAAGGCGTGATCCCCTTGCGGGCGCGATATCACTTCGACGAGAACGGATACTGCATGGAGGCATCTATTGCTTTGCAGTATCTTCAGCAGTAGTGAGTTCATCGTATATTTGAAGCGAGCAAACCAATGCCGGTTCCATGAGTTGACTTACTCTTTCTCTCCAAGCTTGAAATATCCGACCATCTTCATGGAACGCAGCGAGATGCTGCGGATCCTCCACGACCACATCGCGGATCCCAGGAAGCTCCACAGCCAGAGTCCCGTCGTTGCGTACGAAGAGACCCCTGGGGGTATCACAGTGACGACAGCCGATGGCCAGAAGTTCCAGGAGAGCATTCTGATCGGAGCCGATGGGATTCATAGCCGTGTCCGGCAGCTCATGGCCTATAAGATCCGTCCCACAGACGTTGCTCTCGCTGAAGGTATCGAGCAATGTGCGTTGTCGTCATCTTTCATCCCCATACGTGCATTCCATACACTAACCGCTGCCAATGGCGCAATGCAGCATTCGCCAGTGAATACAAGTGCCTCTTCGCGGTCTCGCGCAACGACCCCGCAGCCCCCTTCCTCCCCGACGGGATCGTCCACAACGCCTACCACCAGAACCACTCCGCGATAACCGCCACAGGCGTCCCCGGCCTCGTCTTCTGGTTCTTCTTCGTCAAAGTCCCCAGCACGCGGACGCCCAACTGTCCCCGGTTCACCGAAGCCGACGCGGACGCCGTGGCTCACGAATACGGCCACGTCGCGCCGGGGCCGGGCTACACCATTCGGGACCTATGGACCGCCCGCGTGAAGGGGTCTTTGGTCTCGTTGGAAGAAGGGATCGTCTCGCAGTGGAGCCACGGCCGCGTCCTGCTGCTCGGCGACGCGGCACACAAGGTCACCCCCAACGCCGGCTTCGGTGGCAATCTCGCCCTCGAGGGCGTGGCGCATCTCACCAATGCCCTGGTCGCGTTACTGCAGGACTGCGGCCCCAGCACGGCCCCGGAAGGTGAGCAGCTTGGGACCCTGTTTGCGGAGTTCGACCGGAGCCACCGTCCGCGCGCGACGGCGGTTCTGGGGTTGTCCGCGAAGATCACGCGGTACGAGGCCCAAGCGACGGGGTTCCTACGCTTCGCCGCCCGGTACTTGTCGCCTATGATTCCGGATCGGTGGAAGGCTGCGCTGTTTGCGCGCTTTGCGTCTGGAGCACCGAGGTTGGAGTTTTTACCCGTCAAGACGGCAGCGGCGGTGGCGACAGCCTGTGTTGGGAGAAGTGTTCGAGGGCAAGATAAAGGAACGGGCAGGGTGTGGCTTGCAGCTGGGCTGGTTGGTGTGGTTGCGGCGGTGGGGCTGGCTACATTTCGAAGATAGAACTGCTGCCGTGTCATACCCCTCTACATTGAAGCTATTCAGTGGTAGTGAGAGCCTAGATCCTGGAGAGAAAGGGTGTGGGTTAGACTGCCGATGTAGTACAGGTCTACCCTGCCATTCTGCCCTATCCCTTCCTGCTTTGCCACCGTTTCACATGGCTCCAGAGGCCTCCAATTCAAGACCCCCGACTCATATATCCACAAATTAACCATTATAGTCATACAATCGCTTGAAACACCACTTTTAGCCTGGTCTATAGAAATCAAGCAGCATACTTTTAGTTTCGGAAAGGTCTTCAGTCAATCGATCATGTCACTTCGTATCGGCCCCTTCCAAGCTGGCAGGGGCTCTCTCGGTGGACCCGCAAACTCAGAACATTCCGCCGGTGGTATGTCGTTCAGAATAGCTTCTATATCGAAGTAGGATGGTCTGCGACGGTATTCCGGTGACGATACAGCTGGCGAGGTCATGTTGGAGGGGGAGGTCATATGCGAGGGCGAGGTCAGGCTGGAGGGGGGCGTCCCTGTCAAGTAATACCGGTCGCCGCGACTCCCGTTGCGCGAGGGGAACCATTTCGGGGCGTAGTGGTGCAGGAACGCGCGCGTGAACGGGAGGCAGCCGCAGAGGATGATGAAATTTGCTTCGAGGACTCTGTGGATGGGTTGTCGCTTGTTAGTGGGGGCTCAGCATTACAGACAAGGCAAGAAAAGAAACGGGCGGGGGAGGGGACACTGGGCAGGAGAACTCTTGTTCATGCGACTGAAGGCACATACATAAAGAGACACACAAGCCCGATGTTATGGGGCTGATTGTTCGAATCGAGAAGAGGAATGAGGGTGACCAGGCGAACGATACTGGTCACAACCGTACTGTTCAACACAAAGCCCCAAGGGCATCCCAACCGGTCAGTTACCACCCTTGATATTGATACTGGGGACGTGATCACAAACGGATGTAAAACAAGAATCACGTACAGGCATCCCAGCCCCAGCAGGCAGAATAAACCGATCTTCTGCATGAATGGTAGATTCAGGGCCCAGATAAAGATCATCGGGATGAGCAGCAAGATGCTGTCGCTGGCGGTGTTGGCGATTGCGGTGGCCAGATAGAGGCCCGATCGTCGTCGGCAGGCACTAGGGCGCGTGAGGGACCAGCCATCCTCGATCGGCACGCAGGCGAAGATAAGCATGAAGACTAGGATAACACTGTAGAGTCCGATGCTACTACCCACTGCCCAGAGTGTGTACCGCCACGGAGTGATGAACTTGAGGACTCGGTAGTACAGCATCAGGACGGCGAATTTGGCGAACGCTAGCGCCTGGATGTGGATCACCGCCATGGCAAGAATGGTCTAATATCATATTACTCTGATTAATCCCAGTCGCGAATGGGAGCAATGCACAAATCATTGAGTACCTTTCGATAGGTGACGAGTTCTGAGACAGACAGGTCCCAGATGTCTATTGCAAAGCCTGCATCGAGGCAGCCATCTGAAGGTGGGCGGGTTAGATGCGTTGTTGGATTTGCTGTAACGATATGTTCATACATATAATGACTGCCTGGGTGCTGACGGAAAAGACCTATTGCTCTGGGGATCAATCCCTTCGTTCTGTCCATTGTATACTCAACCTGTGTGGACTTACCCAGGCCAGGAGAATGAATACTGTGCGGGCTAGGGGTCAGTTTCACTGGAGCCATTGAAATAAGGAGTGAGTGAGTACACACCATCATCCCACCAGAACTTCCGCAGAATCCGTGCTTTGGTGTAGATTCGGATCACCAGGAAGACTGTGCTCAGCGCAAGGCCCACGGCGATCGCGATGCAGTTCGCTGTGAACAGCCATGGCCGAGGATTGGGATTCACTGTTTCGCCAGGTGGGGGTAGCACCGGTCCCGTCACATTCATCGTTGATCGAAGCCACGACTAGAACGCAAATTGCAAGCCTGCAACATCGGTCGCTGGATTAACATTATTGACATGCAAAGTGGGTATGCGAAGGAATGACAGATGTCAAATTTTGAGCTGTCTCCACAGGATCTTGCGGGGGTAAAAAGGAGAAAGCAAAGAGTCGTTGCCACTGACACCATCACTTCTTAAGGTTCTAGATTCCGACCTGAGCCATGGTTTGCGGGCTATACGGGGGATGTACCCGCATGCAGCTCGTCTACTGGGGGGTGCCTGCCCACCCTCCTCCGAGGGAAGACCATTGGAGATCTGGTATTTGGGATCTGGTTTCCGATCGTCCCAAGTCCGAGCAAAGCCGCCTCAGAAAAAAAACAGCTGATAGGAGCACAACGAGCTTCAAGGTGAAATAGGGTTAATAAAGGTGGCCGCTCAATCATCATCAACGAAACTGGAGATTACTTCCGTCACAGATGCAGTTCATGTGTCTCCAGTCGATTGACTTACCCCATCTTGGCCTGTGGATCGCACTCTGCCATTCAAATTAGCATTTATTGCTGGCGTCTTCTGACGTTATCCCGATTCCGGAGCCACCACCACATGCTTTACTGATGCACGCACCAGGAGAAGCCCAGCTCAAATTAATATCAATTTATAAAACAGGTATCAAATAAGATAATTAAGAACTTCTCATTCAACCACTTCCAGTAAGATGAAACCTTCAAGAGTGATGAATCAAAGTCATGGCCAAGCACGCACAACACTAGATTGTTGCAACCCAATCATCACTTTGGAAAATACAACATACCTTCACCCCACCCTCTATAATTCCTTTTTCCATCATACGCATCGCCCCTCGCCAGTGCCAACCCTCAACGCGTTGACACAAATGGCCCTTCAATCTCGGCCACATAAACCTTGCTACGATCCATAAACCTCTTCTCATCCTCCGCAATCCGGTCCCCCTGTTCAGCCAGCCGAGCCTGAAAGGCTCCCCAGTGCTGCATATCTTCGAAGATCATCTCAACGCACACATCCCACGGGAAGTCATCAGCTTGGCCCGCATACACCTTGGCGAGGTAATTGGTGTTCGATGGATCGATGGAGGCGGGATCTCGGGGGTTCCGGACGAGGTACCAGCGCTGGTGGAGGGTGGGAAACGAGCTGCCGGCGATCTTCTTCGCCAGAGGCATGTGGTGATTCTCGTAGTAGTCTTTGAACTCCTGCGGGGTGACTTTCGGACTGCGTGAAAGGAATACAATTGCTTTCAACGTCATTATGGAATTGGAGTAAATGATTTTATGAGCGGTTGAGAAGCGTCTAATCTGGCGGGGCTTTGGTGGTGGGGACGGTGGGGCTGGTGAGGATGTCAGGATGCTAAGGCTCGGTATTCATGCTGAGTTTAAGAAACTTTCTCGAGTTATATAACCTATCAATGAGTCAGAAGGAGCAAGAAGAAAGCATAGGAATCGTCGTATAGATGCTGGAAGGTTCGAGATTTGGGCGAACAAGGCTGAGAGATGCGACGGGAAGAAGCCTGTCAGCTAAGTTAACCTTCATATGCATCTCCACAGAAGCGCACCTGACCCTTCGAGTCTGAGCTTCAGCCCCAAGGTCGGAATTTCTCTCCTATGTTCGGATTACAATGGGGGATCCGGGAACTGGTAAACAACTGGCTTGTCTCCAATATTTCATCTTTTGCAACAGACTGAGCCACTAAACGCGATGCTCTGGGCTTATTTGCAGTTCGAGATACAGTATATGCGGCTCTGACCATGTCAGACTACTCGGATTGAATCATATGTCGCTGTTCGACGTAGCAAGATAAACCTCATATTCCTAGATCATAACGTATGACCTGATCTGTAGTTCATGATGAGATTCGTTCATGTATCAAAGGCGACGGTGGTAGGCATGTCTATACTGGAGCGCCAGCCAATGTCGATCTGAGACTCAAATCATCCGCTTCCCACGCCTGCAGCCCCCATCCTCTCTACCGACAAAGAAGATAAAGAGGATATCTTACAGTGGGAGGAAAGTAGTCTGCGTACTCCCCCCACCAAGTTGTTGGGTTCCAGGCGCCACTTTCTGCAGCACCGCCTTCCTAATTTCTTATTGACGCAGTGGCTTTTGCCGGCAGAATTAACCATCACTAGTCCTAAATGGGAAGAAGACAAATTCCTGGTGGAGGGAGGACGCAGACTTATCTTTGTCTTGCATAGCATAGGAAGAGCCGACACTGATCGCACTTGCGCTGATCAGCCTAGGCCATCGACAGTCAGTTGAGTGCTACCACGATTGACCCAACTGACTCGTTCTCGTGCGCTAAGTAACAAATAGGCTAAGCAGGAAAGCTAAGCTGGAAAGCTAAGCTGGAGCCGTCGCAAACTAGAAACAGTACTTACCAGGGATAAGAAATTGCGGCGTAGTCAAGGCGCAGAACAACATCAGCACTAGAGGTGAGGCCTGAGGGGCTGATTGGTCTATATCCGCACCATCACCATCTTAGCCCTAGTTTTGCCAAAGACGGTGCAGCCCGATCCAGGCTCCACGTTGCATCTCCTGGCCCGCTTCTATCGCCACCTTTCCGTCTACGGAAAATGAACGTTCGCATTCTATAATCGTGCCCTGCAAGCGTGGGACTAGGCCATTGTCCGTCGCTTCGAATCGCCGTCGTCAAGGCTTACGGATCATAGGTCTAGACCCATCGCTAGTCACGCATTGTCGCTAAGAACCGGCCGAAGGCACCCCCGACAGGTACCGTACGCGGAGAGTTTCACCTTCACTCTGAAGCAACACCCTGACATACCGTCTAAGCAAAACGTCACCATGGAAGCAAACGCCAACAATACCGCACATTCCACACCAACGCCCTTTTCGCGCCTCCCTTCCTTCCTCTCCGTCAAGAAACCCCACTCCTCAACCAATACCCCAGCCTCAGCGCTAGCAACAACACTGTCATCCGAGCAACCACCCCCGAGAACTCTCTTCTCCTCCGCCCAGGACGAAACCGCCGACCTCCTCAAGACCATCCACCATGCGCGCACGCAACTCCGCGAGGTACAGCGACTGTACCGCCTCAAGGCCGCAGGGTTGGATACCACCGAGACCCACTGGATCGAAGCCACGATGGCCGACCTGGACGATGCGGTGCGCGCGGTCGCGCTGCTGGTGGAGCCGGCCCGCGTGGAGCAGGAGACTCGGCGGCGTCGGGGGAGTATCGGCCTGACGACGCAGCTGCGGTGGGTGTGTCGCGATAGTCGGCGGGCACGGTTGCAGCGCAGTCGGCTGCTGATGTGTCACCAGAGCTTGATGGTGGTGTTTGAGCGGTTGCGTGGGGTGCAGGTTCGCGCTGGTGGTGCTGCATACCAGCAGGAGCAGAATGCGATGGAATTGCCGGCTGGTGAGGTTGTGAGACCGGGGGATGGAGATGGTTTGGTGGGGGGCTTGGGTGCGGAGGGGGGAAGGGAGGAAGGCGCGGGAGGGGGGTCGTCGGGTGGATTGGAGGAAGAGATGTTGGATTTGCTACGGTGGAGGCAGTCTAAGGGGAATGCGGCTGCTGTTGGTCGAGCGGAGGAGGTTTTGGCTGATGGGGATGTTTTGAGAGTTTGATATATGGGGTATGATTTACTGGGTTGACACGGCTTGCGAGTGCACTATGACTGTGATTTGCTAGATATAGTTCGCTACGATGATCGTTCCGAATGTCAGATCTGCGCGGTCGCTTCCTCCACTACTCTCCGGGGCGTAGCTAGTCGCTGCCCCCGCTCATCGCTGACCTTGACTACTGCTGGTAGAGTTGTGATAGACCGCGACGGTGCATCCCAGACAAACTCGAAAGAGCACGGTTGAGCGAACAACCAGACGCCCAGGTCGGCGGCTTCCTTCACCACACTTCTTAGATGGCGTCGGACGTCCGGATCAGAGAACTGTGGGTTGTGGAACGCTGCGAACGTCCGTGAAAAATCCCCTGCAAGAGCAGCGATGTTCCTCTGTGCAGCCGGGGACGAGGTATCGAGATACTCGGCATGCAGATGAGCTGTAAGCAAACGCCACGCAAAAGCGGCATTGTCACTCGCTATCGCAACTCCTGTGGAGAGACGGGCGATATCCCCTTCATGGATATCTTGGAATGGCGGGTAGAGCAATCCACCGGCCTGGATAGCCTCTAGTAACGTACGAGCAAGGACGTGGGTCAGTGCCGCTCGTCGAACGCGACGATTTGCCAAGGTAGCCGCGAGCGGGCCAGAGATGAATGGAGAATTGTATCGGACCATCTCCTGAATCTCTGGCGCGTGGGGCGGGGCGCTATTACCACTATCAGGGGCGTAGTAGTTGTCCACGTGGAGGCTGATATGGTCGAAGAGGATTTGGATGCGAGAGCTCACAGTTTGATCGTCGGCAGGTGGTGGGAGGAAGGGAGCCAAGTCTAGAGACAAGCTTTGTTCCGCTCCCGCAGCGAAAGAAGCGGGAATCGGGCGAGTTTGGACCGTCGCTGGTGATTTTGCCAGTTCTACGCCCTGTCGATCAGGGCCCTGAAGATTGCTCGCTCGTCGAGGAGGATCACGTCTAGACCGGAAAAAGAGCCAAGCGGCGAGGAGGGCGATGATGGCGGTTCCAGCAATGGAGCCAACTACTGCACCTGCCAGAGCACCACTACTGACTCCATGGCCTGAGCTTGGATGGTTGGTAGCCGTTTGAGTATGCTGGGAGACCGAGGAAGAGGCAGTCTTGGCCGTTGTCACTGTTGGGGAAGCAGATGGTGAAGGTGTAGTTCCCAGAGGTGTGGTGCCAGAGGAAGTAGCACGAGAGGAGGTAGTATCAGAGGGAGTAATAGCAACGGAGGTATAATATGAGCTTGAGATGGCTGAACTCGCGTAATACTCAGGCGAGGGGCTTGAAAGGGTAGACTGTGACTCTGCCGCGGATGTCTGCGCTTGACGAGGCCGCAGTGAGTCCGCCATGGTAAATGGTGTGAGAAAGCCCGGTGACGGAGGGCTCAGCGAGCGCTAAAGTACTTTATCGCCCCATCAAAAATGGAGGGAGTCAGCCGAACGCAGAAGTCCGATGGAGGGATATGTGGCAGACTAGCTAGGGTTGTGGGCCATGGTCGAGCAATAGCGTCGTCTAGTCAATCGAACGGACATTTTAGCCGCATTGGATAAAGCGGGGCACCAAATTGCACCTTCGAGCTCATTTCAATGACTGGGAGTCAGCTCCCTTTTCTTGTCTATTGAACAAATTTCCCCTCTCATCTCCAGAAAATGAGTGACATCGAGGCCCTTGGGCCCCCAAGGAAGGCCTCTGCCCACGAGGACGAGGAGTGGCGACCTGACATCGTGGTGGGGGTTGACTTCGGCATGACACACACTGGTAGGCCTCCAATCATTCAGCGTTTCGCGGCTCAGAACGCTGATTAGCTCGGAATCCTGGTCGTTCAGGTGTGGCCTATTCGTATGGCCCAGAATGGCCGCCTCCCAGAACCATCCAGCGATGGCCAGGCAAGCTGCCGGGAGAGCTGGCGAACAAAGTACCTACGTGCCTCACGTACAGCTCTGGTCAAACAACCGTCAAGGGGTGGGGCTTTCAGTGTGAATTAGACAACTCAGAAGAAGACTTGAAAGAGTTCTTTAAGCTTCATCTTTCGCCTCAGCATCCCCGGGATGGCGGCCCCAGCTTGGCCGAGGCCCAGCGATGGTTCCAAGACTATATTCGCTGCGTCTACCGGCATGTCGTGTCGTACTTTGACAACACCATTCCGCAGTTTGTCACGCAGCGTGTGGAGTTCCTCTTCAGCGTTCCAACCACGTGGAAGGATGTGCGCATGGTGGAAGAAACCCGCCGGCTGCTTGCTCAGATCATTGGCGTCCAGAATCCCAATCATCGCGCCTGCATTGGATTGACTGAAGCCGAGGCAGCGGCAGTCTACGCTGGAAATGAACACTATCGGGTCGGTTTCTGCTCTTCTTCTCTGCGCTTGTTGTGCTTGGCTAAGAATCGCAGCAAGATGATACAATCATGGTTTGCGACTCGGGTGGCGGAACAACAGTATTACCTACCCCCTCTGCTTCAGGCGTGACGTTATTGCAGTTCCTGCAGACCAACACCATTTCTAGGATGTGAATGTCCTCAAGCTTCTGTCGGCCCGAAGTGAGCCTACGCGACTTTCCCAGCTCGGCCACGTGGAAGGTGATTCGTTACGTAGCAAGGGCATCCACCATAGCCGCTGGCTAATATTGCTCTAGGACATCCGATCGGCTCAGTGTTTATTGATAGAGAAATTCACCGCATCATATGCGACAGACTGGAAAGAATCAGTGATCATTTACGTTTATCCCCAAGTGCAACCGCCTGGAGAATGACCTTCGGACGGTTTCAGCGGTTCAAATGCGCCTTCGGTACCGAGGCCACAGCAGCTCCCTGGCTCAAGCTTGATGTACCATGTCTGCAAACTGATGTGGACTTTCCAGAGGCGGACATATATGATGGCCAGATGCAGATTGCTTGGTAATTGTGACAGTCGAATGATGGCGGCTATGGCGGCTGACCAGGCAGCAGGAAGGACATCCAGAAGTGCTTTGACACGAAAATTGACGGGATGTGTCGTCTGTTAGATGGACATATCCAGCAGCTGCGCGGGCAGTATCCCAGTGACCAGATTGTAGGCTGGTCGGATGCATCGTGGATTTGAAAAACAGACTAACTGATTGCATAGACGTATCTGATTTTATCGGGTGGCCTGGGCAGCTCGCCGTATGTGCGACAACAACTGCAGGAGAGGTATGGTGGATCGGGCATGACACGCGGTCCCCTCAGTGGCACAATGCAAGTCCTGACAGCTGATGAGCCGTACGTGATTCTTGTATGCCATACCTCTGGATTGTTGCTCACATGATTTTGCTTTTAGACAATTGGTCGTCGTCCACGGACTGGTCATGGACAGAACCCAACAGCTCAAACGCGGCGTCGTCACCTTTGGCGCCCGCTGCGCGCCGGTCAGCTACGGGATCATCTGCAACAAGCTGTACAGCAAGGACTTCCACCTTGGAGAACGAGTCCAGATTGATCCCCGCGACAACCGGATGTATGTGCTTGACCAGATCGACTGGCTAGTGATAAGGGTACGCCATCCAATCCGTCTCACTTTTACTCATGTTCCTAACAGCGCACTAACGCTCGCCTTTATCCAAGGGCTACCCCATCGACTCTGCAGGAGTGACCAAAGAATTTCATCTCAAAACAGACGTCGGGAGAGAGAACGAGCCCTGGAAAGTCCAGATCGTGATGTCCACCCGGATGCCTGGAGAGCTGCCCCGCAGTCTGCACCACGAGGGGGTACAAACCGTGTGCAACTTGGACATCTTCACGGACAATGTGGACAAGAAGCTGAAGAACCGGCACTGGTACAGTTCTAAGCCTGCGTTCTGGCGGACCTCGTTCGAGGTGAAGGTCGTCGTCGGGCCGGCAGACCTCACGTTCCAGCTCTGGTCAAAGGGAGAGCGGATTCGCAGCAAGCATGAGCCTATATCGGTGCATTGGATGCCGGCGGAAGAAGTAGGGGTCTGAGCGATTGCAGAAGCTCCCCCGAGAACGTTTGTCTAACTGCAGGCGCTGCTAGATGGCGTCTGAAAGTGATTACACATCTCTGTCGGATAGAGTTAATATGTAGAACCTCCACGGAATTTGATCGTCCAAAGGAGATGTCATCTTTAGTCCATGTCAGCAGCGAGTTTGCGGGGAAGGAGCATACATAGTCAATATTCCACCAATGATGCCGTGCATGTCTGAAAGGACCGTGCATATTCAGGCTATTTGAATGGGGTTCGGCTATGTCTACGCCGAGGAGCCGTGATCGGCATAGAGGAAATATCGAGATGGTTGCAGTCTGTCCTAGAAGCAACAATTCTGCCCTCCCAGACGATCCCTAACATCGTAACGTGATTTACGAATGTCGAGTATTGTGCAAGACAACAAAGGATAGTTTGACGAGTTTCCAGCTCCAGCTTGACTCCGCTGATGGGCTGTCATCATTCGATCCCGCACTTTTGCAACGTATATCAACCATGCTACTTATGCCTCCCTGTGCGCTCTTTGCGCTCTTATCACTCCTTGAGCCTGTCGGCGCACTCACAGAGACGACTGGAATCATCGACCGCCGAAATGTGATCCGCAGGTACAATCCCGTGCGCACGAACCTGTCAACCACCACACCAATGCAGGTCGGCAACGGGGACTTCGCTTTCGGAGCGGATATCACCGGTCTACAGACTTTGCTCCCATTCAACATCCTCTCGTCCTGGTGTTGGTGCAACGACTCGCTGCCCACCATCCCCGGGCAGACCGAGCCCTCCGACTTCACGGGCATGGACTGGTGGACGCACGACCGCCTGGTCAACTACGACATCTCGAATCCTGCGGAGGCGGCTATCTCGCAGTGGCTCATCGCCAATCCGCATCGGGTCAATCTGGGGCGGGTTGGGCTCTTGTACCAGGGAGCGAATATCTCGGTAGCAGATGTGACTAGCACGGTGCAGACTCTGGATTTGTACAGCGGGATATTGGATTCAAGGTTTGAGCTGCATGGAACGGCTGTTTCGGTTCGGACAGTTGCAGATCCCGTGTCTGATACTGTGGCTGTGGATGTGCAATCATCTCTGCTGGTAGATGGATCCCTGAGTGTCTTCTTCGACTATCCTTTGACCACGGGGACGAACAAGTTCGAAGCTCCATTTGTGGGAAATTGGAGCTTGGTCGAGGAGCACACCACCCGCTTGAAGATAGCAACAGCACGAGAGGCAGTGGTCGAGCATACCCTGGGAGGCACGACTTACTACAATACCATTGCATCGGAGCAAAGAGGCAATATCCGCGGCCCGATCAACGGCACCCATCGCTACATCCTCCAGCCTACTAGCAAGGGAGGGAGATTCACTTTCACCACATCGTACACGCCGTCAATCCAGACAGACAAGAGGTCATTTGCAACCGTCGAAACGTGCTCAACGCAGTGGTGGACGCAGTACTGGGAATCCGGCTCCTTCGTCGACCTGACGGGGTCGAACTCGTCAGATGCTGCAGAGTTACAGCGCCGCATTATCCTCTCGCAGTACCTCCTCGCCGTGAACAGTGCGGGTCACGATCCACCGCAGGAATCAGGCCTGCAGAACAACGGCTGGTACGGCAAGTTCCACCTGGAGATGGTATTCTGGCACCTCGGGCACTGGGCTCGCTGGAACAAATGGGAGATCTTGAGCCGCAGTTTGGGGGTCTACGAACGGTTTCTGCCGTCGTCGATTGACCGCGCAAAGAAGCAGGGATACGAGGGCGCACGGTTGGGCAAGATGAGCGACCCGTCTGGTGCCTCTGCCCCGGGTCCACAGAATGCCCTGCTAATCTGGCAGCAACCCCATCCGATGTACTTTGCGGAGATGGAATATCGAGCCTCGCCGACCGTAGAAACGTTGCAAAAATGGGACACGATCCTCGACGAGTTAGCAACCTGGATGGTGTCGTATGCGTGGTGGAACACGACGAGCCAGGTCTATGACCTCGGCCCGCCGATGTATCCGTCCTCGGAGAATACCAGCCCCAACTCAACCTATAATCCAACATTCGAACTGGCCTACTGGCGGTTCGGGCTGGACATCGCCTCGGGCTGGAAGAGGCGACAAGGTCACGAAGTCCCGGCGACCTGGACGCGCGTGCGGGAGAATCTGGCATCGCTGCCCGTCGTGGACAATGCGTACTCGATCTGCGCCGATCTGCCGGATATGTGGACGGAGAGCAGTTATACCTCAGACCATCCGAGCCAGATTGCAGTGTATGGGCTTCTACCGCCGACAACTGGTGTGAATGTTTCGGTCGTCAGTGCCACGATGGACCGCATCGCTCAGACATGGAACTTCTCCAAGTCGTACGGATGGGACTTTCCAATGTTGGCGATGACTGCCGTCCGGTTGGGAGACATCGACGAGGCGGTTTCGTATCGGCTGCATCCCAACTTCCAGTTTGACGATGTGGGCAACCCCGTGGGGACCGTAGTACCCACGCCGTATTTCCCAGCTTCATCATCGTTGTTGCTCGCGGTGGCGATGATGGCTGGGGGATGGGATGGCAATGTAGGAGCACAATTCCCACAAGGATGGAAAGTCAAGGTGGAGGATTTCATCCCTGGGATGTAGATTTTCACATGCCTCTTTGCATTGACGTCTTCTAAAGTCTCAAAACTTCCCAAAGTGAAAGGGCGGACCGAGCGCGGGCGGTGAGACATAGAGGGCAGAAAAACTAGCGTTTGACCGCCTTCTTGCTTGGTCTTCCCGGCCAAGAACTCTGGAAGGCTTGACACACTCCCTTCTTCGGTGAAAGACATACTTCGTGCCATAAGCTTTTTGTATCATTGAGCGAGTCTCCATTAGGAGGCTGACCCCTATGCCAGCTGAAGTCCGAGTCCCTCAGGTCCGAGAAGTGGGTTCAACTTTCGCTCACACTATATATTCAGAACCTGTTGAGGGTTCCAGTGTATCTCCTCTGAGTATTGAAGTCGGAAGATTTAGGATCGAACACACATCATAATTCAATCAACAAGATTATTGGTAACATCAGCAGCACCCTTGATTGCTCGCCTTAGGTAAAATGCATACCCCGTGGACCGAACGCGTGTGCCAGCATTTCAATTCACCCATCATCAGGAAATTCAGCAGATTTGCTTGACAGGATAGGAGGAGAAAAGGCAGAGGCATCATGATGAAGATCTTCATACATGTGAAACCTTCATGAGACAGTTGACTGCTGTCTCTCATGAGGATCAGCGCCCCGAATGGATGCATCGTCCTGCCAGCGGTGCCAAGAAAATGATCTGTTCCACACCATTACCTGCCAGGAGGGTAGCCTCCATCGGCAGTCAGTGGTCTGCATCCCGCCGCATCATGGATGCCTCGGCAAAACCACTGCAGAATATTATAGAAGCCTCAAGCCGCTAAAATCAACCGATTGCCTTGGAAATCGGGCCCTTCTGGGTGGAGCAGATCAGACCATTATGGCTGACCGCCCGGAGAGCGTAGATACTCCATCCAGCACAGTTTGGTGGCTGAATGAAGCATGGGAAGGTGACAGTCGTGGCGATTAGGTTTCTTGGACAACAGTGGATCCCGGGGAACGGTCGAGGTCGTTGGGATTACCAAGCACCCGCTCCAGTCGGGCGTTCCCAGCCCTAACTTAACCCACCCAGTCTATTTCGTTCTTACCAAGCATTGGTGGCTAGACCATGATCTTGGCCAGGCACAGGACTGTGCTGCATGGTCGACCCTACACAGTTGACTGTTCGCTTGGCTTCTGCCGGCTGTGTTTAAGCTGTATACTTGTCGCTGTTATTGCCGACAACATGAACCTAACACCGTCCCAGGCTCGGTAAACTCGTCATGCTCAGCCCTGCTTCCTGTCCGCAGAAGCCTTTCCATGGCCCTCGAACTGGCGTCTGTGCTTTTCGACTACCTTGTGGTGTCTCATACGATGTAGCCTGCTACCCATCCTTGTGCCACCCAGCACTGCGTCGGTCGCAAGAATGGAGCGAGGAGAGTGGATCCTCTTCGCCCAAACAGGTTGTGATGCGCTGCCAGGGTCAAACAGATATGGGTTGATTATTGAACACGGAGTCTGGAATCGCCAGCTTAACTAAGGTGTCGGATCTGCCCACTCGCGGCTCCTTGTAGACGAATATAAAGGGGTCTGCGAGAGGCATCCGCTTGTCCAGCCATCCAAGCCACGAGCGTGCGAAAAGACTCACAAGATCGATCTCCCATCTCTTTTTGCTGCACAATGCGCCATCTTTGGCTTTTGCCAGCCGTTGCTGGTCTCGCTGGGGCGCAATGCCCGTTTCTGTCCGGCGAGATGGGGACTCCCCCTCGTTTCACCGAGCGAGCAGACAACCCAACTGACACCATCGAGGTTGTCGAACAGCCCATCGATCACTCGCTCTACCTCAATGACACTGACAGCTACATGACCACCGACTTTGGCACCCCAATCTCGGACCAGTGGAGTCTGAAGGCTGGACACAGAGGGCCGACCCTTCTTGAAGATTTTATCTTCCGCCAGAAGCTGCAGCGTTTCGATCATGAGAGGGTGAGAGACGTGTACCTGTTCTGACCTTTTGCATGTCTAACCTTTCCATTTTTCCTTCCTTTCATAGATCCCCGAACGAGTGGTGCACGCACGTGGTGCCGGCGCGTACGGTACCTTCCGATCGTACGGCGACTTCTCCAACGTGACTGCTGCCGATTTCCTCAGTGCCGCCGACAAAGAGACCCCCATGTTCTGCCGCTTCTCGACGGTGGTCGGATTCCGAGGCAGTGTTGATACCGCGCGGGATGTCCACGGCCACGCTTGTCGGTTCTACACCGATGGGGGCAATTACGGTATGCCAGAGCAGCACACGTCAAACAGCCAATCCCTTGTGACGTGCACACTAACATACGCATTGGCCATCGTAGATATCGTCGGCGTCAACATCGCCCCCTTCTTCATCCAAGACGCGATCCAATTCCCCGACCTAGTCCACGCCATCAAGCCGATGCCGCACAACGAGATCCCGCAGGCGGCGACAGCCCACACCTCGGCCTGGGACTTCTTCAGCCAGCAGAGCACGGCGCTGCACAGCGCCCTGTGGCTGATGTCCGGCCACGGCATCCCGCGCTCGTACCGCCACATGAACGGCTACGGCGTGCACAGCTTCCGCTTCGTGACGGCCAACGGCACCAGCAAGGTGGTCCGGTACCGGTGGCGCTCGCTGCAGGGGGTGGCCAGTCTGGTGTGGGACGAAGCGCAAGCCACGGCCGGCAAGAACAGTGACTTCCACCGGCAGGATCTGCACGATGCCATCGAGAACGGCCGCTACCCCAAGTGGGAGGTATGCCTCCTTGCTTCGAGACTAGGGTCCAACAATAACTGACAGACACAAAGCTGGGCGCCCAGATCATGGACGAATCCGACATGCTGCGCTTCGGCTTCGACCTGCTTGACCCGACCAAGTTCGTTCCCGAAGAACTCGTCCCTTTCACCCCGCTGGGCGTGATGGAGCTCAACGCCAACCCGACCAACTACTTTGCTGAGGTGGAACAAGTCGGTGTACGTCTCTTCCTTATCCCTTCCCCCCCACGAACAATCTCACTCACATGAACACCCCCTCGCAGTTCCAACCCGGCCACATAATCCGCGGCATCGACTTCACCGAAGACCCCCTCCTCCAAGGCCGACTCTTCTCCTACCTAGACACGCAAGTAAACCGCCACGGGGGCCCGAACTTCGAGCAACTGCCCGTGAACCGGCCGCGCAAGCCCGTCCACAACAACAACCGCGACGGCTTCGGCCAGCAGCAGATCCCCACCAACAACTGGGCCTACACGCCCAACACGATGGGCGCGCAGACCGCCCCGCGCCAGGCGAACCAAACCGCCGGCCACGGGTTCTTCACTGCCCCCTACCGCTACGCCAGCGGCCATCTCGTGCGCGAGCCCAGCCCCACCTTCGCCGACCACTGGTCCCAGCCGGCCCTGTTCTGGAATTCGTTGGTGCCTGCGGAGCAGCAGATGGTGGTGAATGCGATTGTGTTTGAGAATTCCAAGGTGACGAGCGTGCATGTGCGGCGGAATGTGGTCGCGCAGTTGAACCGCGTGGATCATGGGTTGGCGACGCGGGTGGCCAGGGGGCTGGGGTTGGAGGTGCCGGAGCCTGAGGGCAGGTACTATACCTCGAATGCGACGGTGAATGTTGGGACATTTGGGCAGCGGTTGCTCAGTGTTGAGGGCCTATCGGTCGGGGTGTTGGCGTCGACTAAACATGAGGGGTCGCTGCGGCTTGGGGCGGAGTTGGCTAGGGTGCTGGCGGTGCATGGGGTTGATGTGCAGGTTGTCGCGGAGGTGTGGGCTGAGGGTGTGAATACGACGTATGCGCTCTCCGATGCTTCCGGGTTTGATGCGGTGGTTGTGGCGGATGGGGTGGAGGGGTTGTTTACGACGGGCAATGCGACGACGATGTACCCTCCTGGTCGGCCGGGGCAGATACTGGCGGATGCGTTTCGGTATGGCAAGCCGGTTGGAGCAGTGGGGAGTGGGAACCGGGCGTTGAAGGGGGCGGGCATTGAGGTTGGGAGGGACGGGGTGTATGTCGTTGGGAATGCGACGGGGTTAGCGGCGGAGGTGTTGGAGGGATTGTATACTTTCAGGTTCTTGGATCGGTTTGCGCTGGATGATGAGGAGTGAGGTCGGCTGCTGGAGGATACTGAAATACAGAGACACCACGAGTTGGTCCTGGCACATGAGAATAACTTGGATTTGGAATTGTTCATGGATGGGTTGCAGTAATTAGAAATGAACTGGAAGGCAGTATTGAGACGCTATCCATATTATAACTAAATAAACATTGTTCAGAATATTCACTCGAATGGGAACCCAAGAAAAACAGGATGCAATCAGATCACCCCAAAACATCTTCTCACCAATCTCAGAAACACGCAAGCACCTAAGTATACTTCAACCGAGCCTCAGTCCACTCAGGCTGGTATCCCAGCTTCGCACCGTTCATATCGAAGCTCGTGCCCGACCCAGCGTCGAACCCACTCGCGTAGGCACCATAGGTGACGAGCTCAATATTCTCCAAGGCGGCACCTGCATCAGTCTGGGCCCACACGCTCAGACCGATGGTATTCTTGTCCCGATTATTGATGATGCCGGGGGGAACCGGGAACGTGGTCTGGGGTCCCAGGTACGGGACGTACTTGCCGTACTGGTAGCCGTTGATGAACAGCTGGATGCGGACGGGGTTGACGGTGGATGAGGAGGTGAAGCGGATGCCAAGGGGGACGTCGTAGCTCTTAGGCAGGTCGAGGGTGAAGGTGGTCAGGTAGAATGCGACGCCTGATTCAGAGGTTAGTTTCCTTCTCCGATCTCTCACCGTACACAGAACAGAGGTAGAACTTACCGGATTTGTTCAGTCCATCGAGAGGGGATCCTGAAGTCCAGCCATCCGATGACTTGGCATTGTAGCCTGGAAGATGCCAGCCCTGGCGTTCGGCCAGCAGTCCGCCTTCGTTCATTGGGGCACGAACGGGATCCAGCTCATAAGCTCCTAGCATCTTATTAGATTCCGTACAGACTTGTCAAAGGATGCAAGAAAGTTCTTACCGGCAGCTCCTCCAGCATTGCCCTGGATCTTCCAGCTGGTGAAGCTTCCGCCAGTCAGTGTCGCAGCGAGAAGGCCGCGGGGGTTTTCCACGCCCTTGGCAGTGGAGGTTTCATCGTGGCCGGTGTAGTCGATCTACGTAAGATGATCAGCATAAAAATCTCCAACATTGAGAAGCCGGCATTAAACATACCACAACAGTGAGAAGGTTGTCCGTGTCCTTGAGCGTCTGGTTGCTGAAGTCCAAAGTCGCGGTGGATGAGGTGGCGGAAGCATCACCGGGCAGGGTGGCAACCAAGTCACCATTCAGCCAAACATTCCAACCAAAGCCCACACCTCCCTGCGCGGTGAGACTGGCGCCAGTAACATTTGCGCCATCAAAGCGTCCGCGGTAGATCTTGATACCAGTGTAATAGCCATAGTCGGACGCGTAGAGGACCGGCAGAGTAGAGGGCTGTACTGGGCTCAGCGTTGTAGTCTTGTTGCACACCGTCCAGTTCGAGTCATCATAGTCGGATTCAAGCTCAGGCAGCGAGTCTTTGACCTTCCAGCCACTGAGAGCGGGCAGTGAGATCGTGCTGGACGCCCCGTCAATGGACCCGACCAGACTGCCATAGGCGGTTTTGGTCACGGCGATGCGCTTGCCATTCCATTTCACAGTGTTCACCGATGCGCCAGCAAAGACCTCAATGGTAGTAGTGTTGTCATTGTCTCCAATGAGATTAATAACACTTCCATCGACGGAGGCGTTGCGGACCAGGTAGGGCCCAATGACAAAGATGTGCTGGTCAGCAGTCACGTAAGGATCATTCGTGGTCGGTGGTGCCCAGAATCGGAATGCCGTATCGGTGTCCAGAAGGTAGAAGATCGTCTTGTTTGAAAATTGAACGACACTGGTACCACTGGTCTGGGTGTAGGTGTACGAGGGCGTGGTTGAATTTCCGGAGCTCTGGGTCAGGTTGACGGATGGCCCGTACTCTGTGAAGTTGAGGCGTCCGGAGTTCTTGAACGCAAAGGACGCAGTTTGACCGACTCGAGAGTATAGCACAACCACATCGGTGTCACCAAAGGTTCCGTAGGTGGCGATATCTGTTGATACGTACAGAATGGTACTATGACCCAGCGGGTAGTCGGTGGAGATGATCTTGCTTTGTCGTCCATCGAGGTTGATGTCGGTCAATGTGACATTGCCTGCGGAGGTTGTTACGTCCAGGTCAAAGGTCAGGGAACTGCGTGAAGAGGTTTTCGCTTGCTGCACAACGTAAAACCCGGCATCGGATTGCGAGTCCCGGAGCACCCAGGTATACGCAGATGTGCTGGATGTGTAGCCTGTTCCGTTGCCCTCCATGTCTGCGGTAAGTAGTCCAGTCGACACTCTGGTGTATAAGCCAATAAGCTTAGTTTGGCTCATCTTGTCCCGGACCACTCTGCTCTCACTCAACGGAGCGCTGTAGTCATCTATATCTGGTCAGGATTGCTTCCCTTTTTGACGGGTACGAATTAACTCACATGATGTGTAGACAACTGGGGCTGCTAGATGACCCCAATTCGTACCACCGTAGGTCATGTAGATGCTTTGAAGCGTTATCTTCTGGCCGATGTTGTTCTTGTAGTACACATCCGCAAACTGCGGGCTAAGCTCGCTCGTGCAGGTGTCATAAAAGGAGGATGCTCCCCAAGCAGAGAACCACCCTCCTTCAAACTCGGGTATGTAACTGGGCTGGGTGAAACTGTAGTTCTGGAACCATTGGTAGTAGGTGCGGACGACATTGAATCCGGTGGCTTCGTTGGTGCAGCTGAGACCACCAGGATAGGAGTCCAGGCCGTAGACGTTCACTGCACCGCCAACGTCTTCGTAATCCGTGGACCAACTCTCGGAGCGCATTCCCTTTTCGTTGTGAGTGAAGGGGACATCAACACCAGCGGCCCGAAAGGCATCCTCCAACTTAATCATATACTGGACTAAAGTGTTACTGGCACTGTGGGTCGTTTCTTGCAGCTCGTTTTCAATCTGGTTGAGAATGACCGGTCCGCCATTGGTGATGGAGTTGGCTGCAATGATCTTGCCAATCTCTTCCACCCATGGTTGCCAGGCCGCGGTGTACGTGGCGTCGCCCGTGCGCAATGAGCCTCCGCTGCCATCGCTCAAGTGGAGAGCTAGACCGCCTCCATTGATCTCAGCATTGTCATAGGGCCCTGGTCTGCATCGTGTATTAGCTTTAAACCAGTGACATCTAGTCAGCAAGGCTTACCGGGCAATGAGATAAATTCCAGCCTCCTGAGCGTAATCGAACAGACGCTGCAGATTGTGAGCGCCGGTCTCGAAATCGAAGGTTCCATTGACGGGCGAGTGGAAGTTCCAGAAAAGATAGACACTACATCGTTATCAGTCTCGATATCGAATGGTCAATAAGATCGAATCAAGGGTTGGCAAGGGTTGGATTCTAGAGGCATTTGTGTCCACACACCTGGCTGCGTTGAACCCATTGGCACGCATCTTCTGAAAAATGTCAAGCCATAGCTCGGGCACAGGGAGTCTCGGATAGGCAAATTCGCCCGAGAAAACGAAGAGTCGGTTGCCATTGACGGACAAACTATACGGATCCCAGGACACCAGGTCTGTTAGACCGTCGGTGGTGGCCAGAGTCCCGGTGAGCAGACTCGCCCCAAGCAGCAAGGACGACCAAAGCTTCATGGTGAGTGTAAGCCAAAGCTATTAGATACTGAGAAGATCTCGTTCTGCAACCGTGCACTCGGCTTTAAGTATCTATAGCCATCGTCACTTCCCTTGAGCTCCAGTGTCATGGTGGATTCTGGTGGTATTGCCGAGAGCAAGGGCAATTTCCTCCGTTTGGTGGGCTCATCCTAGTCTTCAGGCTATAGACTGCATGCAGGCTCTAGCGCTGGAATCTGGGATAAGCGATTGGTGCAGACTTGGAACAATCAAAATTAGATTAAGCAACGAGCGGGGAAATGAGGGGTTCACGGAGAAATACACACCGAGAACCTATGCGGGGGGTACGTGGGCTGATATTACGTGCAGTAGTCAGGGGGACTCAGGGGTAAACCACACAAATCTACTGGGGTAATGCCGAGGAAGAATGACGGGAATTGATGCTGATGGCTGAGGGGAGGGAGAGGAAGAGTGAAATACAGACAGGTGAGGTGCTGGATGCCTAAGGCCGGAAGGCAATCGAGTCCGAGCTCCGGCGGAGGGTCACATGACACCGTGATTTCATCTCCGCAGTCTCCGCATTTCCCGCCACTCTCCCTACAAACAACAACTTACACAAAAGTCGATGAATTCCACACAACTTTGGACAGAGGAGAGTAATTCCTTTCTTACTCCAAATATCCGAAAATATCCGAAGAAATATCCGCATCTTGTTTTCAAGGACCAAAGCTTGCTTCAAATATCCGAAGGTAGTTCTAAATATCCGGTGGCCTAGACTCACTCTAGGCAGCTCGGTGGGAAGATAGATGGGCATCGAGTCCTCCCACTTACTATCCGTCAGCAGCCTCCTCTACTTCAGCAGTCTCGCGGGCCTCCCAGGTTTCTCTCCGCGTGGTCTCATAGAAGAAAGTCCGCTTGCCATTGGGTCGGATGACATAGATCGAAAGCTCTTGACTATGCTCCCAGCCCACGCGAAAGTCATGTCCCAACCAGTCTGTGCCGCGGTCTGAGGAGAACGCAACCCATTCGCCGTCTGGAGACCACGGCGGGCGGAAATATCCGTTCATCTTTGTCGGGTCGCAGGCCGTCACCGTTGTGTTGGTCAGGTTCCAACTGCTGCCGGTCTTCAGATCCATCACCCAGATATTGGTCCTGTAGCCGTTCGCAGTCGAAACAAATGCTGCCTTGCTTCCGTCTGCGGATAAAACCATTGCATCTTCCATTGCAGGTGTGGCCACGAGCTTCTCCATGCCCGACCCGTCTACGCGGCAACGGTAGAGGTCGGAGTTGCCGTCGCCGTCACGCTCACTGGTGAAGGTGATCCATTGGCCATCTGGCGAGAAGGAGGCATCATACTCAATGACGGACTGGTTCAGTAATCTGCGCTACGTAGCGAATGTGCCTCCGCTATAGCTAGCACTTGCCCAAGGTGCTTTCTGTATCAAGGTGCATCGCGCCTAATGACGACAATTACGAAATTAAATTGTCTTTGAGACTGTAGACTATGCATGTCATTTGCCTGGCACTTATGTACAGTACACTGCAGTGAGTAATTAATTAATAGTTAACTACTTCCCACTGTAAGTGTTTTGATAACAGTCACGTGGAGATAAGACAACTCTACTATGTTCACTGTGTGGAGTGCCTGGCCTCCCACTGGCTGGGCAGCTCACCGCCTTCTGCCGGCAGTTAGATAGGTGTCCAGATAGCTTGAATCTATTTTTCTTTATATTCTTCTTAGATTATAAGTTTTTTTTTATTTATTATTCTTTTTTTAGAGTGTCAACTTTATTAATATTTTATTAAAAGATCTTATATTTATTAAATCTATATTATTTATAATATTTTTTATATTTTTTTAATTTCTAGATTTTTATATATATTAAGCAGTACTGCGGCCAGCTAATTAGTAGCCGAAATATCTCTAATATATATTAAAAATATTAGATTAGAAAGCTGCTATAAAAAATAAAAATACTACTATTTAATATTATATATAGTATAAGTAAAAATATAAAATTCTTTTTAATAAATTTTTAGACTTTTTATTAATACTATTAATTCTTTTTATAAATAAGTAAAAATAGAATATCTAATTATATATTATTAAAATAAGCTTCTGCTTTTATTGTATAAAAAATCTTATTAATAAAATCTTACTATAATTAGCTCCAGACTAGGAATACTTTAATATATAAAAATAATAGTCGATTTTAATTAGTAAATAATTTATAAATTTAATATTATAAAATATATTTAAAAAATACTTAAATTAGTTTTTAGAATTTAAATACACCAACAAGATATTTACTGCTATTTATAGAATTATTTATAAAAAGAATATATTTAGAAAATAGACTGTAATTATCAGCTTTCTAATTATAAAGTCTTTATAGTATATAAAGCTGTTATAATTTATTAATATATTTTAATATAAATATTCGGACGCCCGGGCTTTCGGCTGTAAAAATAGATATTTATATTATTTTTTTTTTATATTATTTAAAATATAATTTTTTATTATAAATAATAATATATAAGAATAATATCAGTAGAAATAATAATAGTTCCTACTATAATATTAAATTCTTTAACTTAATTATTTATTTTAAAAATATTATTAAAAAGTAAGAAATAGATACTAATTATATAAATACAGTTCTATAGATATCTAAAAATAAGAATAATAAATTAAAAAATATAATCTTAATAAATATTTTAAAAAAAATAGAAGAATAATATCGCATGGCTATTAAAAAAGCCAGCAGATGATTAATCTAATAATTAATTTATTTAAACTTAAAAATTATTTTTATATGAAAAAAAGAACAATAAATATATCTTTTATAATAGATATAAATATAATATTAATTTATATTTTTTTTTATCTAAATATATATTTTTAGAAATAGAAACTATAAACCTATATATAATACTATAAATCTTCTACTAAAAAAAAATCTTACAGCTGCTGTATATTCTTATTATATTAATATATTTATTAGTATAGCTGTTACTAAAAAACCTAGTAGAAAAAACTATTTTAATATATAAATATAGAATTCTAATACCAGATATATATTAATATCAGACTTTAACTTCTTTATTAAATATAAGATATAGATACTTAAAAAAGTATATTAATATTTTAACTTATCTAATATATATAATAAAACTAAAAAATATAAAAAAATCAAGTTATATTTTAATATTAAAAATAATAAAACTATTAAATTAATTATAAAAGTAGAATATAATCTTAATACTTCATATAGTCTACTATTAATAAAAAAGGATTTAAAAATTATAATATTATCTAATATATTAAAAATAATAAAATTAAAGATTTTAATACTAGTTATACTATTAGTTTTATATAAAACAGTAAAATATCTATTATTAAGATATATAATAACAACAAACAGTTTAAATATTTTTAACTTACTATTATTAATTTATATCTTTTATATTATTATTTAGATTATACAGGCAAGCTGAAATTAATTATTATAATAAAAAATATTAATAATAAAATTATTAGTAAGCTGGAATTTAAATATAAGATTTATAATACTAAAAAGATATATAAAAAAGTATTATAAAAATTAATAATTAAAAAATAAAGTCTATAAGATATTTAAAGTTATAATACTTAATATTTAAAATCTATAAAAATTAGAAATAAGAAATATTATTTAGTATTTATTAATCTATTTATTAGCTGTATAAAGGTCTGTTTATTAAAAAATCTTAAAAATAAAACTAATAATATGTTAATTATATGCAATAAATAATATAAGAATATTACTAATTAATATATTATAAAATAATATCTTAATAACAGCTATAAGTTTATAAAATTTAGAAAATAATATAAATCTAAAAGTATTATATATTTTATATCAGCTTTATATTACTATTATTAAAATATTTATATAGAATAATATAAATAATATATTATATTAACAGCTAGAATTATACTAATTAATACCAGCCTGCCGGAATATTTTTAATTAAAAATAATTAAAGCAGCGGTTTATATTATTAATTATTTAATTATTTTAAATAAAATATTATTACTAATTTTAAAATAATATAAATACTTTAATATTAAACTTAATATTATATCAATTAAATACTTTTATATATACAGCTGCAGAATCTATATTCTAATTAATCCTAATAATTCTTAATATATTAAAAAATATAAACTTAAACTATAAATATAAATTAGCTATTTTATCAGCTATAAAAAAAACTATAGTTATATATTTTAAATTTATAAATAAAAATCTAAAAAAGTTAGATATTCCGATAATATTAAGTTTCTTAAATAATATATATATAATAATAATTATAATAATAATATTAAAAATATTTTTATATATTTTTTATTAGCTTTTTTTTACTATTAAAAAACTAAAAAACTGTCTGATCTAAGCTGCTAAAAAATAATAGTAATCTAGTACTAGTATAGCTAATTATATATAAATAATAAATAGTTTTATTAAATATTATTAAATTATTAGTTTATAAGTAAGTTTAAACTTAGACTCTATTTTTTTTATTATTTTCTAAGATATTTTATATATATAACTACAAGAAAGACTATTACAGATATCTTTTAAAATATATAAAAAAATAATAATAAAAGAATTTTTTTAATTTATAAATAAAATAATTATTTTTTAAATTTTAACAGCAGGAGTTTACCCGGAAGTATTATTAATAATATTAAATATTAAAATAACTTTTTTTAAATAAAAAGATCTAGTTAGTTTTTTAAATAAAAATTATTTTTACTTTTATTATATACTATAAAAGTCTGATTTTAAAATTTTAAATAAGAATTCTCTCCGCTGCTCTTATATATTAAAAAAATAGAACTTAATATTATAGATAAAATAATATTATTCTATAAATAATAAATAATTTTACTATATTTATAGATATATTATAATAATCTTAATATTATAAATTGTTATTATTAGATATTATTATATATAAGATCTTATTAAATTCTATTATTATAGTATATATACCAGTAGCAGTTAATAATACTAACTTATAGATTTTATTATATAATCTAATATATATATTTAAATATTAAGACTAATATATTAACTATTTATATATAATATCTATATATATTTAATTTAAATAATAATTTCTAAGAAATATTTAATAAATATATAGTAGCTTAGAACTATTATAACTAGTAAGATTCTTATAATAAATATAATTAAAAATATAAAAAAATATTTTAAGATTATATTAAAAAAAATAAGTTTTATAATTTTATAAAATATACTACTATTATACCGCCAGAAAATCTACTACCAAAGCTGTTATATATACCGGTAATAAATATAAAATTAAATAATATTAATATTTTATTAAAATTATATTAAATTATAATACTAAAAATATTTTAAAAACTAAAATAAATAGTAGCTGAGATAGCTACTAAAATCCTATAATATATAATATTTACAGATTTTAATTCTTAAATTAATTAAAATATTTAATTAATATTATTTATTATCTAAAAAAATATATAAATAACTAATACTAAGTCTAATTATAAATACTATTTTTATAAAAACTATGAATTCCAGCTGTTATAAATATTAGATTATTTAAATAAAAATATACTACATAAATAGTCTGATTTTGAAAAGATATTCTAATTATATAATATAATATTTATATATATTAATAAAATCTTAATTCTAAAAATTTATAATACTACTAAAATATCTTTTGAACCATTTTGAGAAAAGTGGAAATAAAAGAAAAACCTTTTATGATAACATAATTGAACAGGCTAATTTGCGCAAGAGAGTACAAATTGAGTGCGCGGTTTGGCACCTCGATGTCGGCTTAGCTCATCCACATGAATGCAAAAATCATGAAGGGTTCGACTGTTCGTCGATTAAAGAGCTACATGAGCTGGGTTTAATACGTCGTGAGACAGTCGTCAACCATAGTGGTGATATTAACACTTGAACAGCGCCGCTAAGGCTTCTGAAGGGTCAATCTCTGCCGGACCCACTATACCTGGCGCAATGCCAAGGATGGCAAGACGTCAATGTTAAAAGTTTCGAAAGGTGATTGCGCTCTCAGACATAAGCTTGCGTACGCAGTCGGCGCTCGAGCATACCGATCCACCGACTCACATTCTCAATATATGGAGCACTCAGTGTTGGATCCTAATCCCTGGGTTATCGTAGTTATCACAGTGCGGAGAAACCAGCAAAAGCTCCCTAGTCTAAGAAATGTCGGGGGCAAGGGTCATTGAGCGGAGACTAACTACGTACTCCGTACCTAGGTAGTCCCAACCGAGATCCACTAATAAATTCACTAGCTCAGGACGGATGCTCCCTGAGTCGTTGAGAATATTTCTACTATGTTCAGGAAACGCCAGAATGGTCAGCAAAGTGGAATGGCATAAGTTACAGGATAGCCAACTCCTTAGCTGAGTGAGTGTCTGGGAAAGATCCCAAACGGGGGGAGGTCCGATCATTGCCCGATGCAAAAGGGGCTAGCGTCGTTATCATACCGTTGTTATCCTATTTATTACTCACTACTAAAGTGGTAATTTGCGGGACGACCACTTTATCTTTACCCGGACTATACCACTCTGGTACGAGTCGAAACAACCCCATTCGCCCATTTGCTATTTGAGAATAAGAGCCACATTCAGTGCCAGGTGAGTGTCGCGGCGAAAGATCTCCTCAAATTGTGCCACAATGACGCCACTTTTCTGGATTGTTATCAACCATTGGATTGATCCTGGACAAACCCCTCCGTCAGTTCCGGGTCTCTCGGCAAACTCGGCCAAGGCAGCAACAATCTCGGAGATCCGCACCAGCAATCATTTGGCGCCAGGATTCTGATGCGATAGGCTGCAATATACTGTAATTAGCGGGTTACGTGCTTCTCGGATGCTTGACAGCAAGATCACCATCGATCATTCTGTTGATGTGATCCGATCCCCTCCAGCAGCGGCCGAGCATAAGCGATGACTGCCGCCGGGGAATTGCTCCCCCGATGAATAATCGGATCAAGATGAAAGTGGTCTTGGCTTGCAGTAAGTTTTGTCTTTGCGCTCGCTGTACCTGTTTGACCAGTTTTGAGAGAAAGGTTTGGCAACCACCCGAGCTCTCTATGTTCCAGGATCTGAGATAAGGGCCGGAGTGTGTTTCGCACTATCTAAACTGTCCGGCCCTTCGATCTTGACTTTTCCAGTCAGTGACAAAGGACACACTACATCTAGCGGTCGGGGCTATGGATCTATACCGGACAATGACCTGTCCTAGGTCATCAAATCGAGGATATCATCTACACCCTGAATGTCGTTGGCACCAAGAATCCCCCTTCCGACATCCTCCAACCGCACATCGGGAGGGTCGATCGCTGAGAGTACACACCTCCGAATTTTCTTTACTACTGCTTTGGGCTGTGCTCTTCAGCCTCTCCACGACTTTGAGGCGCGTTCACAGCGTCGGGTCGGAGAAGCTCGAGAGACTCTCGGCCGCTTGACAGCAGTAGAAGTGCAGTAGTTGCCGGTCGGCTTGGCTGCCGGGAACTTTGAAGGGGATGCTGTAGCTTGTGCCTGTGATTTATGGTGTGCAAACTTGATTGTTGATAGATGAATGTTTGAATGCATTCACTCACATGTGACCGGGCCTGGCCGCCTTTCCCGGCTTTCCCTGCCCAATGGCTGTTTATCTTTGCATCCACGGTGAGAGCGAAGCTCTGTGAATGGCTGATCCCTTGGATCTGCAGCAAATCACCGGATGGCTCTTGTCTGCTGACTCAGTCAAATGCCCCGCCCCCGCCTGAGGTTGTCTTGTACATTCGAATAACTTCCAAGTTGACGTTGTCTCTTCTCCCCCATTGCTGCTTCATCATCCCGAGTTACACTGTTTCTTCAGGTACCACCTCTTTGACAATGTCGTCGTCGAAATCTTCATCTCCCGAACCGGACAAAATGCTCCGTCCAGAGAAACGGAGACTCCTCCCCCAAGAGGATGATAGCATAGATCCCGAGGACTACCAGATCCACAAACAGCCATCACGATGGCGGTCTCTTGTCCGGAGAGCTCTCTTCACTCTTCTACTGCTTGTGATGACGATCCTCTCCTTGCTACTCTTCTTCTTCCTTGGCCGCATTATCTCCGGCCATCCACAGGGTCCTGTCGGTGACACAAAGCCTCCCGGAGTACACAATCCAATCAAGAATGTTGTGGTGGTGGTACAGGAGAACCTTTCTTTTGACACTTTTGCCGGGGGACTGACCTATAACGCGGACATTGACGGGCTGATTCGTACACAATACTGCAACCCGGCCAATATCTCTGACCCAGTGTCTCCTCAAGTCTGTGCCAAGCCAACCGCGCAGGACATTGCCCCCGATGACCCCGATCACAGCATCGCCGGAGGCAATCTGCAGATCTATGGCACCTATGATCCGAAACCAGGCACTGACCGTCCCACCATGCAGGGTTTTGTGACAGAACAGGTCCGCGCCTATGGGCTTGACGGGAACCTCGGCCGTGCAGCCGAAGTCATCAACTACTACCCCCCCGACCGCGTCCCCGTCCTCAATGCTCTGGCGGAGAATTTCGTTCTGTTCGATCGCTGGTTTGCTTCCGTCCCCGGTCCGACGAATCCCAATCGTGCGTATCTCACATCAGGCACGTCGCACGGCCATGGGTCTAACGATCCCGACTTCGACACCTCCTCCCTGCCCCAGATCTCCATCTTCGAGCAGCTGACGGCGGCCAACATCAGCTGGATCAACTACTCGAACACCACGGGGTTCCTGCCGGATGCCCTCTTCTATAGCTGGACGAAGATCTCGGGCCATGGGGTGTCGAATGTCAAACCGATCGATCAGTTCTACAAGGATGCCAAGGCAGGCAACCTGCCGCAGTTCACCTGGATCAACCCGGAATGCTGCTCGTTCACCTCCTTCCACCCACCATCACCAATTCACCTGGGAGAAGGGTTTTTGAAGAGTCTCTATGAGGCACTGCGAGCATCCCCGCAGTGGAACGAGACCCTCTTCATCCTTACTTTCGACGAGCATGGCGGATTCGCGGACCACGTGCCCCCTCCGGAGAATGTGCCTGCAGGGGACGACCTTCCATACACCGAAGCTGCACGGGACGGCACGCGGACGACTTTCCGATTCGATCGGCTCGGTGTACGCGTCCCTACCTTGCTGATCTCGCCGTGGGTGGACAAGGGAGCCGTACAACACGGACCGACAGACCAACCGAATGATTTCACCCACACCTCCATCTTGAAGTATGTGGCGGAGCTATGGGACCTACCCTTGTTGACACCCCGCGTAGCCTGGTCCCCCAGCTTTGGCAGTTTGATTCGGGATTCTCCTCGGTCGGATACGCCCGAAAGGCTACCCGAGCCGTGAGCGTGAGCTTTTTGGCGGGGGCCATTTCTTGGTTTCTTTCCTTCCTGGAAGTAATAAAGCACAAATCTGATTATATTTTGATGCTATGCTGAAGCGAGGCTATGCTATGCTAGAGTATGGTATGGTATCACAGGGTGGCTTGCGCCGCTATTAGAGTTGGTATGATGATGATGATGATGATTGACTAGAACCCCAGCCACTTCGTCCGCTTGGACTGAACGGAGCGCGACCGCGAGCGCTGAGTGATGGCGGAGTTGCGGGTATTCACCCGGTCGATGTCGTACGGATTGGCCTCGTACTGGCGCTGCGAGTCTTCCTCCGTGGAGAGCGAGCCGCCTCGCTCCAGGTCCAACTCGTGGTCGATAGCCGTCACGTCCACCCCATCCGCCACAGCTTCCGCCTCTTCATCCTCCGCTTCCACCTCCTTCTCTGGGTGGTGCAGAGTCTTGTCGGCCAGTTTGCGCATGAACGCATCCGACTCGGCCGAATACTTGCACTTCCGCCGGACACTTGCTCCGTACTTGTAGAAGATGAAGGGGAACGGCAGACACGCCAGGGACAAGAATGCCGGGATACAGGAGGCCCAGTGGATGCCCAGGTTGTTGTACATGTAGGTCGTGAACAAGGGGAAGCCCGCACCGAAGCAGCTGCGGATGATCGAGTTCGCGGCCAGCACGGACGCCGCGTAAATGGTGTACGAGTCGATCAGATACGACATGATGTTCAGGAAGACGAGCACCATCCCGAAGCCGAAGGGCGCGGCGGCGATGATGCACACGATCCAATGCACGGAGGGTCCGTTGGTCCACGCGAACCAGAACAATCCGACGGGGATGGTGATGGCTCCGATCATTGTCGGGGGCAGCCGCGCCTCCGGCGGCGCGAAGCCGTTGTACTGCTCGTGGATGCGCTTGTAACGTTTGTTGTCGTACATGTTGTAGCCCACCGCCGTCATCATCCCGACCATCACCCCGAGGAACGGCAGGGACCCGATGCCTTCGCTCCAGCCGCGCATCTCCTGGAACACGATGGGGAACGCGTCGAACAGCATGTACAGGGTGCCATAGATGATCGCCATGTACAAGGACAGGAGCAGCACAATCGGTTCGGCGAAGAGCAGCACCCAGGGCCGCAGGAGCGCCGCTCCAAAGGCGTTCGCCACGGAAACGCGGCCACGCTCCCGGTCCAGCTTGCTGATGAACACCTTGCCGGTCAGCTTGCACAGCCGATCGGCCCGCGCGCGGAGCAGCAATGGGGCGTAGGTCTCGGGGATCACGAGGCACTGGATGATCCAGATGAGGCCGGAGAAGGCCGCCAGCAGGCCCTGCACCCACTTCCAGCCTGCACTTTCGCCGAGGAAGCCTCCGATGATAGGTCCGATGGTCGGTCCTATTTGATTCTAGTCAGCCTGCTGTCGGCAATGTCGATACCTCGGGAGGAAACCTTACCCAAGAAAGGTGCGCCTGCGAACAAACTCATCGCCAGCCCACGCTCCTCAGCGGGGAAGACATCCGCGATGACGCCGCCGGCATTCGTGAGCGGGGACGATCCGAACGAGCCCGCGAAGAACCGGAGGATGATCAAGGTCCACGAGTTGCGGGATCCGGTCGCCCCGGCGCAGAAGACCGCGAGCCCCAGGTACGAGATGGCGAAGACCAGCTGCCGGCCGATCAGTTCGCTGAGGGGCGCCCACACCAGCGGGCCGACGGCGAATCCCAGCACGAACAGCGACACGCCCAGGGTGGCGACCTCGGTGCCGATGCCGAAGGACTCGATCACCTGGTCGATGCTCCCCGCGTAGGCGGACGAGGCCATCGACACGCCAAACGTGGCGAAGGCGGCGATGATGGTGAAGGTCCACTTGCGGTGCTGCGGGAAGAGCATCGGGTTGCGCGGATCGTCGGGGATCCATTCCACGATGAACGGGTCCTCCGCGGTGCCCTGGCCGCAGTAGGGGTGGTTGATAATGTCGTCGGTGACGGCGCCGTGATCGACCAGGACGCGCCAGTAGGGGATCCGAGCTGGTCGGGAGGACGCCTTCCCAGTTGATGCGGCCATTGTTCAGGTTGATTTTACTAGGTGAGCGCCAGTGGTTTTAGTTATTGCTGAGTCCGACGGTAGGGTTGCGGCCGCGGCACCTGGCGCATTGCTTGCTTGGCTTGAAGCCGGAGATGCTTGTTCTTGTTGGCAACGGGCAAAACCAAAAATCGAACCGAGAAAGGCGAGGGCTTTCCCGGCCAGGGAAAGATTTCCGACTTTATATGAGTTGGAGGGTTTTACGTGTGGTCTATCATTACGAGAATTGCAGATCGGATGGTGCTATCAGAAAAGAAAATTTCTTCTTGTAAGTGGTTCAACCCCCCATCCTGAGGAATTCTCTGGTTATCTAGCTGGTTGTCGGAATCATTGTGATTTAAGGTCAGACCACGCGTGCAGAAACTGGCTGACTGGAAGCATTGAATCATTGGGTCAGTCACTAAGAGGGGAAGAGGGGGCGGCGGCGGGTCAAGACTGCAGTCGCATTGGCTGCGAGTGACCCGCTGAGGGGCTGGCCCCCATTTCTTCGGCTATCGCTTCGGCAAACCGAGGGCCTGGAAGGGGGTGCCAACCGAGGTATCGTCTGCTGCCTGTATTGATTCGAGATTGTGTATGATGTCCGTTTGGCTCGGTATGCCGGGTTGGAATTTCTGGAAGACATGTCACTGTAGAGTGGGGATTGATGGATGTGTTGTGCTGGAGGTGGAAGCTTAGCTTTATAGTGCTGAGTGAAGGTGGTTTGGCTGTTGGTGGGGTTCGGTTGTGACGTCATGGCACTGGGTATCTGCGTTTCGCTCTGCTGCTGTTGGGTTTGATGGGGGGTGCATTTGCAAATAGTTAAGTATAGATTCACAGAAAGTACGTATAGACTATTCACTTGCGACAAAGACAAAGACTTAACCAGGATGCTGCCAAACACCGCTTGTGAAAGCCGCTGGCGGGCTGGCCCTACCTATTTATCATTCACACCACTCACTATACAACAATGTCAGGCCTGGGGTTGATTTGAGGACACCTCTTTCACCCACAGTTATCATTAACCAGATGCCTTGGATTCACCCCTGCTGTCGACCCAGGGTAACATAAATATCTCCGTTGATCTTCTTCTTCTCGCAACTCTCTTCTCTCAACTTCTCTCCTTCAACCAACCATCCCACTAGTCCTCCACTCTTCGGGTCCTTCATCTGTCTCTCCATCCACTTCCTATATCTCCACTATCAATATGTTTTTCATCCAGCTTGATTCATCGAACTACATATTGGTGAGACATCGTACAAGATGTGGTCTGTTCAAGTAGGGACCTAATTCATTTATCATGGATAAGACCATCTTCCTTGAGCAGAGGCGATGTCGCTATCGTACAGACATCTGCAAAGAACTCTTGATTTGCTTTCATCTCTTATCGACCTATCTTGACTACACAAATACAGGCAAGTGGGCATACATGGTCATGTCCAGCCAGAATCATTTTTCAACCGCATGTATGCCTGTGCATTCTGCGGGCTGGGGATAGCTCAACCATACGTTCGCGCATGCATCCCTGGCTCCGGTGTCCTGTTCCGAGCAATGTGGGTAAGTAATCGGGAAGAGATTGAAGGGTTCAAGAATCCCATGCACGATGAGCTGACTCCGACAGGTTTTCTGGGCTCGAAGACGTTGGGCTTCGGCTGGCGCGGCCTTTACCGCTCTGCCAGTGGGACTACGAGCGGGGACGCTTGAATTAGTTGGTCATCTTGGATGACATCCACAAGCCCAAGACGTCTGGGTGCCAGTGCTGTGGCTGACAAAGACGCTGATCTTTGTTCAAATCGTCACCACAAAATGTGGTTGCTCAACTCCCAGAGATGTATGACCGAGAAAGAGGCTGGGACCACTTCGAAAACACTACACATCGGACCTGTGATAGCGAAGAGTCCGATATCTCGGATTTTCCGAACACGGTAGTTGACATCAGCACGCATGCCCCGCAGATAGTGACGGGCTGGACTTCAAACCCCGCGTCCACCCGGTATTGGGTCTATGGAAGACTCTGTGCTAGTTGATGACGAAGCAGAGAGTCTCGCCTACCCAGGTGCCCATCGGAATCATCTGTATGAATCCAGTTACCAATATCAATGTCGTGCTAAAAGTACATGTAAAACATGCAGCGTCACCGACGGGACCGTTTGCTAATATGCCCTAGACACATTGAGTGACAACCTGGGGTGTAAGGCGAGTTGTGTGGTGAGTAGGTCTCGTCTGACTTGAAGACAATCAAATGGACTCAAACTCAGATTCTACATTGAACGACAACAGCAATGACCACTACACACGCTCACAACGACCCTTTTCACCGCGATATGTTGAGACGTGTAGTGTTGTTGTGAATATGTGAAAAGGACTTAGGGGATTCCACTGATTCGGTCGTGCACCTGGTTCAGCGAATTCCTCGTGCCGTCGCCCGACGAGTTGGTGATTCGGTTCGATCATGTCGGGGTCAGTCGAGAACCTCGATGTTTCTCCAGATCGTATGTTTACATCGCCAGAATTCGTGGCTAGCTGGGGAACTCAAGACGGCCGTCTTGACTTTTTCTTCAGAACCATGAAATGAGATCTCGAACTTTTGAGCGATGGAATTCGGACCCAGGAGCATATGTCTCGGTTTGTGTGCGGGGGCAATACTTCATCATGGTGGAGAAGCAATATGAACCAGTGGAATATATTGGATTGCAGACTGAGTTGTCCTAAACGCGATTCCTGCGTCAATGTCCACATTTTGTGTGCAGACATCAACTGGCGCAGCGAAACATTCTGGGAGATCGAAGTGCGCAGGTCCACGCGGCTTTCATTGATTCCGCTGGCTGTTCGAGCGATGGCAATGTTCAACTCTAGAACCTTTCTAGTAGGCTGTCGCATCCCCATCTCGGGTCTTACGCCTTGTACAGGATAGCGATGAAAGCTTCTAGCGCGTTTGCTCGGTTGATATGTGCATGGGCTCGGTCGCTTTCGGAGATTCGCTCTGGACGACATCCAGGATCAACTGGTCTTGGCCTTTGCTTGCTAGCTGCTGCGAAGGATTTCTCTCGGTTTACCAATTGTGCTGTTTGCCGGGCGTGTTTAAAGCTTCCCTTGCTATATTTGACCTCGAATGCGCCATTGCCACACCTGAGCGGGAAAGGAAAACTCCCAAGAGAAAGAAACGCGAGCGTTTCAGATCGCCCAGGGAGGAAGACCGAAAGCGTCTGCGTATGTTGGAACGGCAAAACCAAATGTTGTCCGAACATCTTCGACGTCAGACCAACACAGACTGCGATTCTTGCTCGTCCTCAGCAGTTCCCAACTTTTCCAAATGCGTTTGATGCATATATCAATCCACAGTACAGCACCGATCAACGCCCCCACTGGCGTTTAGCAGCGGATGCTCAGGAGAAAACACTGCATTGTTGGGAGGCGGAGTTGTTACAGCGACAGAGATCCGGGTTGGGGTCCCGTGCCAGTACCAAAATTCCCTACAGACGATGGGTTGCTGCTATCACTGTCAAGCCGCGGGTGTGTCTTGCGTGCGATCCCTAAGAGCAGTCACAAGACGCAGTCTACTGCCGAAAGGCTCTCTGTGATTATCCGTCTCAGATACACCCAGGTAACCTCCAGCGTACGTCGTTTCGATGGGCTTGCTTCTTCTTGACTGCTGCTACCCCATGTAGCAGTGTGGGCTCTAGTCGCGCTGTAGTCTGACTGGCTTGATATACCAGCTTAAAACTGCGCCATAGACTGAATCAAACCACAAAGCAATGGTCAAGCACCCTTGGAATATTGGGTACTAGCGATTCTCCTCGGGCTCTTTCTGAAAAGCTCAGGCAAAGCTCCAACCTCACCACCAGAGAGCGCTCTTGGTACCCGGGAATCAAGACAACCTGGATGTAGCTATGTTAAAAGTCGCTCGATGTACGGTCAATCGTCAGACACAACAGCCGGCGGCTCTACTGTATGAGACAGACCCCCCACAGACCCCCGGGCGAAAACGGCCTTATGCTCGAACACGCAAGCATGCAGTGCGTCTTTTCTGGTTGATGGCAGTTGCGGCCTTCCTAGAAGATCTGTGTCATCTCTCTCTCCAATGGCAGCGGTTGAATCTTAGATCTGCTGCTACTGCTGCCGTGACAGCAGCAGCAGCCGAGATAGAAGGACGAAAGTATCCGAGGTTGTTTTGGTTGGCGTCTTGCGTCTTTTTTCTTTTTCTGCTCCCGTCCGATTTCTTTCCCGATCCCTTCATCCTCCACTTCAACCACCCACATCTACCATTTGCCTCAACAGCGCACTGAGTCCGAAGCTCTGCGTATCTGTATACAATCAACGCTGGATCTGTCATGCCTTCATTACTTCATGTAATTCATGCCTTTTGCGCCCAAACACCGGGGTAGCGTTCCCCAGCCGTTCTCGAGGAAGTTCGGCGGTTGTTCCATGGCTTCGACCTAGCTGAGTCGGAGGCACATGTAGAGGCTGCACGACGCTTCTCTCAGTTTGCGGTTACGTGCTCAGCTCCGTGAGGGAATCCTCGTGACTCAACTTAGGGCACAACAGCGCTGCAATAAGGACCGCAATACATGGCAGATCCATTCTGCATCCAGGCGTTCGCGATTTACATCTCTGCGTTTCTCGAAGAGGTGCGACAACTGCCTCGGCCCCGGTCACAATTACCTGCCTGTGATCCGACTGCCCTACATCCTTGTCTAATGCCGACGTTCTCGCCGAAAAGGCCGGAAGTCTGGACCCTCTGGTATCTTCTACTTGTATACAGAAGAAACCCAGTATCCGCACGAAGAACTATTGCAAAAGGCGCGGGCAGGCGTGTAAGGCGGCGCACAAGGCGGCGCGTAAGGCAGAGTGCCAGGCGGTCCTCGCGAACGAGACTTCCGACATCGTGATCCAGTGAATTTTTAACTCTGAGGGTTTAGGGTTTACATCCCCAGCACGTTAAAGCAACTGAAGAGGCTCTATTTTGTTTTCGTCCTAGAAGAGGAAATGGCCATGCCCACGGTCTCTATACTGTTTGTCGGTCGCAGGGAACTATCTTCGTACTACCCAAAGCTGCTAGGGGAAGAAAGTTTGCTCTAAGACCAGATCACTCTCGTATGATCGGGCTTGTCGAAAAGTACTTTCACCCGACGAAAATGGAGAAGCATGGCTGTGTTGCGGTGCATGGGGGATGGAGGTATCAGTATGCAGGCGACACGCATGACAGCCCACCGCCAGGCCCCAAAGGCAATCTGGGCTATCTTGGCTAATATCGGGAAAAAAGCCTTCGCCGCGCGATTGACAAGATTGAGCAGGCAATCTTCCCAGTGGTTCGTACGTTATTCGGTGGTCGGAGCCTGACTCGAATGGAAGCCCTCCCTGCAAAAGCCGTCATAAAGAAGGATCAGCTCAAAAGTGTCTATCTGGACCATGTCACGACTGGCCACATGCAGCACGTCAAGGGCACTTATATCGGCTCTGGAAAGTCGGTTGTGAATTGATTACGAATGCGAATCGCAAGCGCGTGGCTTCCCCAGCCGAATGGGCGCCCAACAGAGCATAATGGAGCTCAGAGGCCTGAGACGATGTGTTTGTGGCAGAAACACGTGGACGATCGCGGATCAGCCAAAATGGTTCCAGTCCCTAAGGACGTCAAACACTCATCTTGTGCAATCAACAGCACTGCAGACAGCAGCGAATTGGGTCGGCCCCATTTCCAAGGTTCTTAAGCCATATTCCAAGCTCAATATGCATCTTTCGTTTCCTTGATATTTCAAAGGTTTCATCAACCATGCTACACAAAAGGCTCCCCGTGGCTGTCTAGCTCGGATACCACATGCAAAAGGAAATCTGGGGTTGACATGTTGAACACACATGTCCAAAGCACCGTGCGAGACTTTTGTATCCTCCACTTGTTTGCCAAGTATTGCATGGGCTTCAGCGTCATCGCCGGTGGAAAGAAAACGGCCCAGCCCCCCTCGACACAGACCCAAGAACAGAATCGAGCTGACAACAACTCCTTGATGCACCGTTATGCTCTTTTATTCGCCTGACACGAGGCGGAACCGAGTGCCGCCCTCGAAACGTCATAAGGAGCAACCGTCTTTTGAAAAGACCCGAGCTTTGGCAAGACTTCTGTATGAATGTGTTCCAGCCAAGGGGCAGTGCCAATGCAACTCCTGTCATGGCTCAATGCTTTGCAGAGCCGGATCCATCGCCGAGCACACCAGCCAGACCCGAGGGATGGTGCCAAATCACCTCTATCACCATGGCACAGAAAAAGGATCGGTAGGACAGTCGGAGATAGAATACGGTGGGCGTTACGGTGGGCGTGTCTGTCACCGCTGTGTGCGTTCAGGGTTAGCGTGCTCCCTCGTCGCTTCGGCGGCGGAGGAGACCTGCTGTTCGCGCTGCAGCATGCACAAGCGTATAGCCGTTGGGTGCACCCCCGTAAGTTCCCCACATTCCCGTTGTTTGGCAAGGCTGACCTGCCCGTTTGCCGCAGTCACTGGTTGACGATTTGACGATTCGATCGACGTGATCCTCGCTTTGGTGCGGGCCGTGGCCGCGGGCGAGGCGGACGAGGCGGAGCGTCTGTCCCACTTCTTCCGGGACGAGTACGTCAATCCGGCCTTTTCAACAATGGGTGGACAGGAAGCTTGACATGAGGGCAGTATCTAGGGCCGACACCATCGACCTCAGCTTCCCCCCCCCCCCGAGTTGGCCGACGAGCACGACCGGTACTACCGCGGCCTCATCGAGCAGCTCTTCGGGGCGGGTCCCGGGCCGGAGGAGCCGAACCCGGGCTCGGGCACCGGAACATATCGAATCGCCGTGCTGCGCAAGCTGGCGTTCCTGAGCTTCTCGCCGCGCCTGCACCGCTTTGGCTGCTCGATCGCGCACGAGGATAGCCTCGCGACCCGGCTCCGCGAGCGTCTCGCGCAGCCCGATCTCGGCTTTACTTACTACTATCTCCACACGCGCACGGACACGTCCCAGATACCCTTTATGAATGACGTGCAGAACGCCTACTGGCTCGCCTGGGACTCGCCGAAGCTCCGCTACATCGTCGCCGTATCAATCAAATCAGCAATCTGCCGATTGGGCATCCGACAATGGACCTTATCTCAAGGCGTACAGTCGGCGTGCCTCACCTCGCATGGAAAGAGATCAGCCTGCGACTGGAGATTTGTATCAGTCGGATGCAGACACTCAAAGGGGTTGAATCATACGATCGAGCATTTGTCGCCGGCAGAATTGACTACTCACTGCGGCACGGTGCTGCCGTGGCTTTGGCCCCAGTCAAATGGCTGTGCCAGTGAAGAATCTTGAGCCTCCGTGATAAGACGCTTCCCCTTTTAAAGCCGGGATGCGATCACTTTGACAACTAGGAGCGCTAGTCTGCGTTGAGTTGGGGCGGTTGAAGGGCTCATTATTCTGACAAATGCTCGAGGGTTTATCTGAGTCAATCCTCAGACCTTGAACATACCGACGAAACTTTCAGTGCGGTTACGAGCTTGTCCACAAAAGAGGCAGCCTTGGAACGCAAACCGACATTGTCGGATTCCTTACACTAAAGCTATCGCGGTTTGTAAAGCTGTCGCAGCCCATCAGCGCGTGCCGACGTTCGTGCGCGGACGCGGCAGCCTTCGGTTGCAAGATCGGACGCTAAGTCCCTGGCAGAAAGATCTATTCCACTATGAGGCCGACGTAGGCTCTTAAGCGCGTGATCGGGGAAGTTGAGTGCCCTTGTTGCCGATCCCGCCATATCGACAAGCACGACGAGCAGTAAATCATTTGTCTAGGGTCCCACGAAACCCTTGGGTCTGGTCAGCAAGCCGAATGAGGTCCTATCACTACGATCCAGAATCTCTGCTATGGAAACCAGCAAGCTGTTGGGAACAAATGGAAGAGGATTCACGAACGGCTGAAGGGCAGTACTAAGCCGTTCGTCGCCTGCAGCAGATTGGGAACGGCCTGAACCTCACTAGGACATCGAGAAATGGTTCCTAGAACAGGATGACACTCAGGACCTCGACCTCCGCTCGAAACCGTTGAAAGAGTGGCTATTCGACGGGCCGATCCACAAGAAGCTGCCAGGCATTCGCTGGATCCTCCTCGTTGCTCACATCCGTCCTCGAGACGTCGATATTTCCTGTGTAAGTCCACATCCCACCAAGGACGGACGAATCCGGCTTCTCCTGGTTTGCACCACCAAGCTGCAACTGCGGGAGCCGAACTTGAGGGAAGGTCCTCTTTGAGCACTTTCAAATTGGTCATTATTATTGGGCCTTTCCTGTACATTGAGCTAAAAGGGTAGGCATGGACAGTCACTCCGCGCCGGATATCTGAACCCAAATATTGGGTGGCGGTGGACTGCCTACAAACTACCGACCGGGATTTCCGCAATAGATATAATCTGGCATGCATCCCCTGGCAAGAAATGCTTTCCATTTCCTGATGCTTGGCCTCTCTGAGGGTAGTTTCAGTACCCTGGTCCAACGTGAACCGGACCCAGATGGAGCCCGAGAGACAATTATAGGGAGCGGTGTCTCAGCGTACAAACCAATACAATTCTACATCTTGATGATACGGCTTATCTTGATGGGTGCAGCAGAAGGCCAATGTCACGGCCTGTGTGGAAGGGAGCATTGAGCACAGGAACACTCCACCACTTCAGACGTATGCTGATTCCGCGGGTCGATTCTCTCCTTGTGCGGGGCCCACCCCATCACTCGTTTCACTCTGCACTGTCGCACGTTCGTGTCTGGACCTCGCTAACAGGTTACTGACAAACAGGAACAAGTGGACCAAGAAAGGGGGGCTCCTCTGCAACGAGTGGCCGGAAAAAAGTCATTTCAAAAGAAACTGTCCCGTGCTTGACATATGTGAAGGCATTCAGGGAGCGATAAGTGATCCTCTGTTATTGTGCAAGCTGGTCATGTTCCTGGCCAAAGTGCTCCAAATAGGGAGCGCAGAGAGATGAAAGGGAGAAGCGCGAGTGAGAAGAGCAGGTCGCTAAAAGACAAAAGCAGCGTAAGGAGTAAAGAGAAGGGAGAAGAAGAATGAGAATAGGAGTTGACGCAATCCGGCGTTTCCTTCTTCTCGTCTTTCCCCATCAATTCTCCTACTTTTCTTTCACAAACAAAATGCAGACGAGAGCATTGCCTTCTCACATCCAGATTTAACTTTGGATCAATGGAGACGCCGGCGTCATTGAGCAGTAGGATCCAGGCACCCTGGTATCGATGAGGTCCTGGCTAGGCCGGGTTTATAGCACAGATCCCGCTCCAATCTCGCATAAAGCAGTGATTAACACGCAACTTTGAAAACATAGACGGGCTTGGCCAGAACCCTGGTTGTAATCGCGATATTATGAGTTTGATCACCACCCGATGAACCGAGAGCCATTGAAGCGGTAATCGGTTTGCCAGAACTGCTTCCGCCCCCACTCTAGCGCCTGGTTGTGCTTAGCCTTCTTCTTGCTTCATAGCTCTTGATGCTCGCTACGGGGAGGCTTCTTGCTTGGGGGCTCCTTCTCTAAGATGTCTGTAGACATCAAAATAGGAGCTGAGGGGACCTGACGTCTGCGCTTTCGGATCGGTGCGCTCTCGTTTGGAAATAGATCCGCTTCGGCGCCAGGCTCGTTGCGTCGGGGGAGAGGGCTTGAAGCAGCCCTAGAGTCGCTGCCTGTTTCACCAAGATCCCGGTCTTTTCCCCTGCGGCGCTTTCGTGCCTTTCGATTCTCCTTTTCTTCACGCCGGGTTGCTGTTGATGCCGCCTCGAGTTGAGCTTCTTGCAGAGCTCGTGCGTGCTGGGCATTGAGAGGACGGGGCTGGCAGTCTCCGCACATATGCTCGTCGGGGAATTGACTATCGCCGTAGTAGCACACGATGTGTTGCCATGTATAGCATTTTTCGCAGTAAATCGTCTGACCGTCATCGTGGCTGAGGCCGCAGATGCATTTGATCATTTCCGACTCCTGCCCCGGCAATTCTTCCATCGAATTCTCTCTTCGTAGGGGCTCGATTTGGAAATGGTCATTGAAGACGGCGTAATAGTCCTTGGGGATTTTGGGAGCGGACATCAAAGACGGAGAACTATTCCGGGGAGGAGGCGAATCAGGTTGATCGCTGAGAGCATCAACACTGGGAATATACATAGCTTCATTGGCGGGTGAGGGGCTCCGGTAGCTGCTAAATTCAAGGCCTGATAAATTCTGCGACAGCGCACTGTGGCGGCTGCCACTAACGATCGATATATTCGCCAGACTGTCCCTTACTTCTTCGTCGCTGTTCTCGTTATTCCGTATCGGCGGAAGCGACAAAAGTGCCAAGTCAAACAGGTGGTCAGCAACGTGTTCCTCGATAGGTGTAGGTCCACCAGAGACTTTTGGCTTTTCGGGATCCGGATGCTCCAACCAGTCACAAAATGGACAACTGGGAAACATGGGACCAGGTCGTGCGGCTCGGATCTGAAGCTTCTTGAGTTGCATATCGGTAAACCGTCCAGAATGCATGTCTCTAACATGATTTGCAAACTCCTCGGCACTCTTCGTTACTGTCCGATCTGACGATGCATGGCGCATTGAGCAGATCCATTCCGTCGATGGTGCTGGATGGGCTTTCATGTGCGCCAGCCATTGCTCAGCGGAAGAGAACAGCTCACGAGGGCTCGTACAGTCTTCGAAGAGACAGATGTACGGCTCCAGGTCATCCTGAAAGTGCTTTCTACCAAAGTTCAGCGTATGAAGGCTTGTAAATCATGTTCACTTACATCCATCGAGTGCCAGTCAGATACTTGATGTTGATGACAAAAGGACAGTATGGGCATTGCGCCTCTTTCTGTCCGGAAGCGACTGATGGGGGCTTGGGAATGTGTTCGTTCATTCGCGGAATGTGAGAACTCGGTGTTGCTGTAGACACCACAGACGGTTCGGATGAGCGTGGGTACTGAAACCGTTGAGGATAGAAGGTAGACGCCGTTCGAGTCGTAGGGGCTCGTGCTGGCGAAGGAAGCGGAGCATCTGGTATTGAGGGTCGCTTCCGGCTGGCTGGTGGGGTCGGTATATGGTGGGCCCCCCGGCCATTTGGCAGAACCGGGGCGACGAAGCCACCTTGATACTTCTTTGGCGACGGCTTGTTGTACAGAAACCGACGTCGTCGAAAGCAAATAGCATCCGCAAGCCGAGATCGCAAGGCTTCCGACAAGCGAGAGTGTCGGAGCTTCAGCACCTGGGATATGAAGGATTCAAAGGCTTGGTTGATATCATTGCCATCTTCGTCAAGGATAATCAAACGAGTGATGCGAGAATAAGGATTTCTAACTCCAGCATTACGTATCGCAGTTGAAAGGTGGTGAAGACGAGTGATGGTGTCCTCCACGGCTTGATATGCCGGCACGATGGACAAGTTTTTCAGAGGTTGGATCTGAAAGCCTGCATAGCAAGGCGTTGTGTTACTGATGTCGCGTCCCGGAGCTGTGGTCTCACACTGATTCGATACCTCTGAGCGACTTGCTTCATCAATGTTGGGGCTAGATACTTCCAACTCGGTGCGAAGAGCTGTACACATATCAGCTTTCAGCGCTGCCCAAATCGGGGAAGCAGGACATTGTAGGCGAGGTTATCGCTTGATTACGCACCCTGGCCGGCATATAGAGCCAAAATCTCGAGCAGGTTGGTGATGATTCTCTGAACGTCTGGGCTGTCCCTCAGACGATACTCCAAGGATGCTTTATACTTGGCGAAAACACCTATATTGGTAGCCCACAGGTTAAAGCGTGCGAGCTGAGCTTCAGCCAAGTGGGAGAAAGATCCCGAGACTTGGAGGCACTTTTCCAAAGCGATGACCGCGTTTTGAGCCAGCACCGTAATCTGACGCTTTTCGGGGTCTTCAGGGTCTTCCATGACCGGGCTGCAGATTTGGAATCCTCCAGATAACTAAGAGCTTGAATTGACTAAGATGGGAAAGGAGGGGAAAGAAAAACGTGGGCTATCACGTGGCATCAGCACTAGTCAATGAGGCTGAGCCGAGATCGAGCCGGAGATCAACTGGACGTTAAGTTATCTCAACACTCACCACTCACCATCCCACCGTGTCACTCATGGCAAGATTATTCTGATTCTTATACCTGACCGGATGGCGTTCTCATTAGGGAAAGTGGATCAACCTCCTGGTGAACTATTCTCGCTATTCCAAGCTGTTTTACCCCACTTTGCTTCCATCGCCAGCCAACGGGTCACGCAATACCGCGACAATGCAGACAAACGCATTCCCTACGTTTTGTTCGAGGCCGATCTCATTCTCCTGGGCCTACGACAACCCACCATCGCTGCATCTCTCTCTCCCGAATCAGCGACAGAAGTGAGGAATGCTTGCGTGGAACAAATAACGGAGATGCTGGGGATTCTTGAGAGCATATTGCGACAGGGCCGAGCTTCTACCGAGGTAATGGTCGGGCAGTTCGGATATCGATGAGGTCTTTACTGAGCAATCGTGACTAGGCCAACTCGTTCTATCCTTTACTCGAAGGCATCCGGGCTGGCACCATCTCCTGTACCGATTTTGAATTGTGTTCTACCGAGGGGAATCAGTACGCCACAGTGAGCAAATTTAGCCAATGCGCTCGCGAATTGGACCGTCTTTGTAGCAATGAGACACCAGTGCCGCCCTCGAAACTTCATAAGAAGCAACCGTCTTTCGAAAAGACCCGAGCTTTTGCAAGACTTCTGTATGAATGTGTTTCAGCCAAGGGGCAGTGCCAATGCAACTCCTGTCATGGCTCAATGCTTTATCTTCAGACTCATTCCCATCCGGATCCTTCGCGTGCCCAGCTCAATTTCAAAATGCTTTTTACCAAGGCCTCCGCCTCCTCCTACAAATGGTTCGAGGGTATTGTCAACGTGACTCTTCCGGATCCAAGTATGAGCACTTCTGTGTCTTCCTGCCAGCGTGATTTGGACCTGAGCCCTAAAGAGCAAGTTGCCATCAGATTCACACTCACTGCGGCTTCCAATAGACCTCCGTCGCGCGACATCGCAATAGAGTCAATTTGTCTCGCTCTTCCAGCAAGCAATATGTCAATTCTCAACCTGGGTATCGAGGGCGGCAAAATGGTCAAGAGACCACCTCCCCGTGAGCGAGCCTCGGCGTCCACATACGATCAAGCGTTGACACTTGACGAAGTCCTACGGATGACGCCACCGTTGCCGCTAAAGCTGCGCCGGATTCTCGCTGTGATTCTTGCTCATTCCGCTTTGCAGCTCTATGAGACTCGTTGGTTGCCGACGACTTTAACCTCGACGCGTGTCATCTTCATGCAAACAGACCAGGGCCAAGTCGTTCCTCGGCCATTAATTGCCGCTCGGCCGGCACAGAAAGAGGACAGAGCTGAAGAGACGCATGATTGGCAGGACCTGGCTCATTCGAGTCCGTTTGTTCTCTCTCTCGGAATCATCCTGCTTGAGTTATGGTTCGGTAAGCATATCAGCGAGTTGCGTGATACAGCGGATATGCCTCTCGACGGGACAGAGGATCCCAATACCGATCTTTTCACCGCGCAGCGATTATGGGAGCAGTCCGAATGGGATATGAGTACCAGATACCGCAATGCAATTGGAGCCTGTGTGAATTGGGATGTTTGGGACTCCGAAAAAGCCAGCCCAGAACATCTCTGTCGATTGTTATATGACCAGGTCGTGTCACCTATCGAGGATCAGTTAGCAGAAGAGTTCAACGCAGATATCGAAGAGATAGATAATCTTCTTTTGTCCTTGAGCAAGAGCAAAGATCAACGGGCCATAAGCCTAGCCCACCAGAAGCGACTTCTGAACGGTGGGAAACGCTCGCATCCCAATGGTTCAATTCAGTCGCACCCTGTCAAACGGCGATACACCGCAGATCAAGGCAGACCATCCCGAAGCTGGAGTCCTTGCCCTGAGTCAGATGACGAGCTATCTTCCCAGATGGACCCAGATACCTATACCGTGGCCATCATCTGCGCGTTGGGTCTGGAATCAAATGCAGTCATAGGCGTCATGGATGAGATTTATGAGAGCTTGCCTGAGGCAGCTCGTAAGGATGCCAATGCATATACAACCGGCCGCATTGGGAAAACTTCCGTCGTCATCGTCCACCTCCCCGGAATGGGAAAGCTCAATTCGGCCAACAGTACAATGCGCCTCAAGTCGACCTTCCCAAAGGTGGGCCTTTGCCTGGTGGTCGGAGTGTGCGGTGGTGCACCCTTCAATTCTCGGGCAAAGAAGGAGATTGTGTTGGGCGACGTGATAATCAGTACCGGACTGAAGCAGATCGACTTCGGCCGCTACTATGCCAACGGCTTCGTTCCGAAGGATGACCCTGAAGATAATTTCGGGCGACCGGTGGACCGTCTGCGCTCCTTCTTGCGCATGCTAAGTGAAACCAGCTACTATTATGATCGCATAAGTGATGAAACGCGTACCACACTAAAAACGCTCCTTCGCTCAGCGACGGGCGAAAGTCTCGCCTACCCAGGTGTCCATCGGGATCATCTGTATGAATCCAATTACCAACATCAATGTCGTGCTAAAAGCGCATGTGAAACATGCAACGTCACCGATGGGACAGTTTGCCAATATGCCCTAGACACATCGTGTGACAACCTGGGGTGTGAGGCGAGTCGCGTGGTGAGTAGGTCTCGTCTGGCTAACCTTGATTCGTCACGCCCAGTGGTGCACTTTGGTCGTGTGGCGTGTGGTGATGGCGTAATGAAATCTGCGCAGGATCGCGATCGGTTTGTTGAGCGATATCAAGTGATCGGGTTTGAGATGGAAGCGGCGGGGGCTTGGGATGCATTTCCGACTGTCGTCATCAAGGGAGTGTGCGACTATGCTGATAGTCACAAGAATAAGCTGTGGCAAGGCTATAGCGCTGCAGTCGCAGCATCGTGTATGAAGGCGGTCCTGACCCAGTGGGCCTCTCGCACACCCTCGGTCACTTGAGCACCGATCTCGGTAGTGGAGGCAATGTCCCTGCTGCGGTTCGATTGCTGTAGGCCACTTTTCTCCAGGCAGAGATGGGTCTGGATCGCTGTCGCCGATAGTCCAAGTAGCTTGGGCTCTTGGTGTCTCCAAAGCTTTCTCGCAGTTTGCAGTGTGCTTAAGACAGTCGAGTGACACAACTGCTGGAGGCATCGACGGGTAGGTAAGGTTTTTAGAAGAAAAAGGACTAATAGTAAAAGGTAATTGGCTCAGGACGGAGATGGTGGGTAAACTGAGACGTGTGAAAGAAAGGGTGAAAGGACTGAGATGCTGGGTGGAAGAAAAGGCGATTTGCCGGGTCTGCTTCAGTCACACGCTGATACAGCAAAGGACTTTGCTCAAGAGGCTGAGCACTGGGAGTCGAGGTGGGGAGTTGTCAAAGGCCGTTCCACAGCTGGGGTTGATGGCAGCTCCATTTGAGAGACAGACGTCTAGATGGCACAGGTTTTGCAAAATGACTTTCCCTGGCCGCCAGAGCTGCGGACACCCAGCCTCGGGCTGAATGCAGAATGCATTACAGGGCATCACACCAGAGTCCAATCTGCCACGTACCACTAGATCGACCTCAATCGAAGCATAAACCAACGCAATTGTCTTGTCGACATGCTGTCCCCAACGTCCCTGGACTCCAGTCTCATCTCCTTAAGAGATGGGCTCGGAATATATCGTCCTGCGAATAGATGACCCACTATGTCCCGCGGCCTCCGCGCTTGTGGTTGTGGCTCTGTAATCGTGATCGACTTGAGCGGTATTGAAACCGGTCCCCTAAGTTTGTAAGGGACCTGTAGAGCGAACCGGAGGTTCTCGTCGGATCTTTGCCTGATCATCCACTTCACCCGCACTGGGGATGACGATCTGCGACAAATGAGTTCCGGACCGTGCCACCAAGGTACGCGAGGGACCTTGAGGCCGCCGCCTCCGTCGCATAAATGAAAGACGACAGCGAGACCTTCTCACCCTCTCTAAAGTCTGATCACCGTATTTGCCGTACGCTACATCATCATGCATTGCATGCTAGACAAACTACCATTGGAGCTTCTGGAGCTCATCTGCGACGAGCTCGAAACTCAGGATCTAGCCTCTCTGCTGGGAACATGTCGCCACACATACAACCGAACAATCCACCGCCTGGCCCAACGCTACTCGGAGATCCACCTCGATTTCTCCAAGGGGAGCCTCAGTCAAATCCACGCGATCGCCAATAACGAGATTATGCGACAGCATGTTCAGCGGTTGGTGGTCATGGCCCCCGAACCGTTTCTCGGGCGCAATCTCGAATGGCAGCGCAGCGCCGCGGGCCATATTTTCAACCCCCTCGAAAATCCCACTATCCAACAGTTCCGCAACAATCTGGTCGACAAGCTGGTCAATTGCCGATCGTTTGTAATTTCACCGCTAGGCAACCATCTTGCGCCCGACGAAGACGAGATGGATGTGTCCTATGACCAACACTTCACCCCCGACGACGCCGCGAGCATCCTGCTTGACATTATCGCCGATACTGCTTTGCCCGTGAAGCTATTCTGGTATGGCAGGGGAACGAACTATAGGTCCGAGATCATGAACATTCAGAGATTGCCAAAAACGCTCTTCCTCAGTCCAGGCTTTCGTGCCGGATGGGGATCCCTCACAAACCTCCATCTGGAGCACAAACTCACGCCACACAACTATTCCTTCCTTTTGAATATGCTGCTCAGCACGCCGAATCTTCGGAAACTCTATCTCAGTCTGACACCTAAAGACTTGGCCATCGAATTCTACTCGTATGTCGCCAAGTCAGAGTCTTTATCCTGCCTGTTGGAACGGATATCGCTCTGCTGTACAGCTATTCGGTCGTCAGATCTCATGCACATCCTCGATCGGTCTCGACATACGTTGAAGCGATTGATCCTTTCTGACGTTGGAGGCTTGTCGGGGAGTTTACCGCAGTTGCAGGACCAGTTGTCTGGCTTCCCCTGTCTGGAGAAGGTGGACTTAAGAATGTGCCAATGATCAATCATTATGCACGGTACCAAATGAGATACGAATTACGCCTTCTACCCGCCCCACACATCCTTTCGCCACCGTCATACCTGCTGCAGGTGCGGGTTTTACTCTGCGATGTAACATATACCCACCACCAACACCCTGCTCGCACCCAGGACGACGCCACCAGATGGCGTCTTTCACAAGACTGAATCCTGACGAACAACACAGCCTTTCATCACGTGCACGCCTTCCGCAGTCCGGGCAGTCATCAGGACTTGCCCCAAGGTCTTGAAAGAGGATTAAGCAGCTGTCACGGCCTGTTAGCGAGCCGGAATCTGCAGGCTGGTTGTTGAGTTATGATTGTTCGCTTGCTGTCTCGGTCATGGCACTTCGGCCATGGTCGACCCAGGTTTCCAAATTTAGAATTATAATCCAAGAAAGTTCCTCTATCTTCGAATCTTCATTTGCTCTCTGATGCCCTCCTTGAACACGGGTCTTAGTTCGATGGCATTCCCCAGCATTGCTGTTGAAGACTAGTCCACATCTCAATGCTGCATATTACTGAATTAACAGATCAAACTACCAACAGGGGGACGAGCACGTCTATAAACCCTTCCCCTAGGGTCGAGGGTCGCTTCGAATGCGACCCAGTTGCGGGGACGATCTTGGCACAAATGATCCACACTTGTCTAGTTGGTGAAGGCCGATCAATCTGACGAGACAGTAGACAACCCTGTCACCTTAGGGAATGATGCTCTTACTACGCAGATCACTGCCCGGACATCCCTGAATACTCCGATAACCCGAGCCTGGCGTCCAATGTCGAGTACACGTAGACTCGGATCTCGGGAAGGTCGGACGAAAGCCTCGAAGGAATGCTCTCCACCAAGGCCAAAAATAGAATATGGCGCCACGTGTAATTCTCTGTTCATTCTTCCATATACCCGTCACCGCCAATGTTTAGGCGCGTGCAAGCCGCAAAATGGCATTTTCTTCAACCAGGGTCCCATAACATATCATTCCCGTACAATCGTTCGAATCACGCCACCCTGTGACCCCACGCACAACAACCTTCCAATGCATGAGTTGACTTCCTCGCTTGACCCGTTATACTCCTCTGGTGGGAAGGGATCCATGCGGTATTTCTTTCTTCACGGGGGTTACTCTCGGTTACCTTTCCCCGATGATGAGGTTTCAGTCGAGGCCAAGGTTCTAGTCTTCAATGGACAGGGCAAGATGTAAGCCGCGACAATCTTATATGCAAACCACTTTCGAGTTCATTCGTTAATTGCGATTCATAGTGTATTCGACCACAGCACAGATGAGCCAACCTCTCAGTACCGCTTCATCAGCCGCGCCTTGGTATCTGTCGATGACCGACAAGACGCCTACGTACCCGCTAGAACCTTCGTAGAAACATTATTGAAGAACATTTCCATTCCCACACTGCTATTCGCTGAGATTCCACGGTGGGTACTTACTCCTCGGCTTGTCTGGTGTGTGACCCTCTTCCAAACGAAACCTGTGACTGAGACGATTCAGGGACCAGGTCATTGCGGGGGACACCGAGGAGGATAGCCAGTTTCTATACGTGTAAGTGTTTGGCCCCTCCCTCCTCGTCCCTTCCCTTCTTCCCCACCTTCTTTCCCCCAATGTTCCCTCCTCCCCCTCCTCCCCCTCCTCCCCCAACAACCACTAACACCCACCAGCGTCCTCGTCACTCTAGGCCGCACCGGCCTCGACCAAGCCTCCTTCCAAGACTATGAGTACCTGAAAAGCATGCTCCACAGCTTCGTGCCGCGCTTCGCGACGGTCGTCTCCCAGATCAGCGACGCGTACCTGCCCGGAGATGCGCGCAACCTCTCCGACCAGATCGCCGGCCTGATGATGCCTGACCCGTCAGCAGAGGAGACCAAGGATCTCCGCACGTTCCTCGCGCTCTACGCCAAGCGGTATGTGCATGAGGCCTTGGGCGCAGCGGAGATCCTGAAGCGGTGTCTGATGCACATGGTCAAGATGCCGTTTGAGCTGGAGTCGTCGATTCGGTATGGGCTGATTGTCAATTGAATTGGCGGAGCGTGGGTTGTTGGAGCGAGACGCTGTACATAATCGAAACTAGTGGGGTATTGTATCTGCGGCTGGAATTTATAATATGTTCTTCTACATGGGGACTTGTGGGCATCGGATTGAGCATTATTACAGAATCGTGTGCTTCTGGATGGTGGCAATGTACCTATGTTGGACCCGAGGGGCCGAGATCCGAGATCGCCGACGGGGGTTCTAGCCCAATCGAGGGTACTGAGGTACATACAGTAAGACGACTAGTTGAGATTGTATTCGGACATTGCACAGGATATAATCAAGTCGAGAAAATGAGGAGTGGTTTCCTAGAGTGAGATTCCATCTTCAAACCGACAGCGCCATAAGAACAGCCATCACCGTTCCAACAATCGGCCCCAGCACCGACCCCTGCGCTCCCGCAGCAGCAGCGCCCGTGTATAACGCACCCGCCGCGCTACCGGTACCGGAGGGCACAACGGCCGCGCTCATTGCACCGCCACCGTGCTGACTGCTGCTCGCGGGAATTAGACGCGCTGAGGTGGGCAAAGCAGCGTGACTGCTCGTCGCGAAGCCCAGCTGTCCGCCGGGGGTGTAGTGCGGAGCCGCCGCGCCGACGGCGGTCGATTGAGCGGCATCGGTCTTCGACACAGTGATCGTGCTGACGTATCCGGTGCAAGTCCCGTTACTTGAGCAGGAGTCCACGGTGATGGTGGTCGTGTAGGTCGTATCTGCGCCGGCTGCAACGCCGCCGTCGGCTAGAGTGGCATAAGTGGGCACGGGGACAGCGGTGACGGCGTCGACACCTTCCGCCGCAACGGAGGTCTGGACAGCTGAGGTGACCGGGACGACGGTCGTGGCGACGACCAGGGTCTCAGTGGTCAGGTATGCGCCCTGCGAGGTCTGACAGTGGGAATCGTCTTCGACGCAGGCGCTGACGGTCGCGACTCGGGTACTGAGGACGGTGGAAGTCGTCTGCGAAGGGGCATTACCGGCAGCACCGGCGCCGCCGCCGCGGACTTCAGTGGGCTTGTTCGCCACGGGGTAGACGGTGGTTCCGATCACCAAGGTCTCGGTGGTCGGCTGGGCGGTCTTCGATCTGGCGGGGCAGTCGGTCACGGATGACGGGCACGCGGTGATCGTGGTCGTGCGCGTGGTCAGAATGGTGGACGTTGTCAGCTCCGGGCTGCTACCTGCTGCATTCACACCGGCAGGGCCTGTAGTTGCAAGGGCGGTGGGGTTCGCTCCGTGAGCACTGGTTGCGTCCGCTACCGGGCAAATGGTCGTGTAAGCCACAACTGTCTCGGTGGTGAGATAGGTAGTCTTGAAGCGGGCCGGGCAGTCTGTCACAGAAGAAGGGCAGGCGGTGATCGTCGCAGTGCGAGTGGTGAAGACGGTCGAGGTAGTGAGCTTGGGACCACTGTTGCCCTGACCATGAGCACCCGTGTCCGCAGATGATGAGGAGGTCGTGGGCACGGCTTGGACGGCGGTGGTGGCGGCTTCAGCCACAGGGCAAATGGTAGTATACGCAACAATGGTCTCAGTGGTGAGATAGGTTGTCTTGGACCGAGCTGGGCAGTTGGTCACGGAGGAAGGGCATGCCGTGATGGTTGCAGTGCGGGTTGTAAACACGGTGGAGGTGGTCAGCTCAGAACTACCATTGCCCTGTTGGCCATTGGCACCAGCACCTGCAGAGGTGGGAACAGCTTGAGTGATGGTGGCTGCTTCGGTCACAGGGCAAATGGTAGTTGACACCACCACCGTTTCCGTGGTTACGAAGGTCGTCTTCGCGCTGGCAGGGCAGTTGGGGATTGTAGTCGGGCAAGCTGTGATGGTGGCGGTCCGCGTGGTGAGGACCGTAGACGTGGTGAGTTGCGGACCTGAGGAGCTGGATGCAGCCGTGGTACCCAATTCAGCAGCACCGGTGGAAGTCAAGATCGAAGTATCAGTGACAACAGTCGGCGTTGGCGCAGCTGGCGTAGTTTGGACAGGCCGTGAGGAGGGAATGAAAGCGCTCGAGCTCGCACTTGACGAACAGCTGCGGTGCGGCAGAGGTCGGGAGACGTAAGTCCAGTGAGGCCGCGAGCTTGCTGAATGGCTTGGAACTGGTCGCGATGAAGGGATCACGGAGCTGGCCGCGGGTGATGTCCTTACTGGGAAAGATGATGGGGCGGAAGGGCTGATCACTGGCGTGACCCTCACGGGGGACGAGGAAGGAATGGCAAGCGATGTGGCAGGTGTAGCCACAGATGAAGGAATAGCAGACGATGGGGCAGGTGTAGCCACCGACGAAGGAATGGCAGAAGACGAACGAGCGCTACAGGGTCTGCGACTGGGCAATGGCCTGGAACTATAGGTCCAGTGATGATGAGTTGCTGTGGCCACCGGGGTAGAAACGAGAGCAGTGGTGGTGGGTTGAATATCAACGGTCAAGGCGAGGGCTTGCGCCAACAAGGCGGCAAGTATCCATCCTCGCGCCAGCAGATGCGCCATCTTGCTTTGACGGTCTCGTCTTCCTGCTCAAAGATAAAGAATGTATAAGGTAAGGGAAATTAAAAGAGGGATTGAGAAAAGAGAGAGAGTATAGGTGTGAAAATGGTCAATACATTGAAAATGAAAGAGTGACAGGGGAGTTGGGGTTGGTTGGGAAGGACCGGGAATGAGATGAGGGAATGGTGAAGACTGCCGTATTTACGGCATTCGACAATGGTCCCAAAATAAAATCGCTCATGGCGAGTGGGGATCAGGATCTTGTTCCTGAGTTAGTTCCTCGTGTTTTTTCACACTATTGATCTCGATGTCAATGCGAGGTGAAAATAGCCGACGGCGACGCCGAAGGAAGAAAAACTTAGGAGGAACTAGAGGGTATTTAGGACAACTTCCGCTCCCCCCAATGAACACGGATGAACAGAGTCAAGCATCCTCCTTCTCCACGCAAAATGTCTCTGAAATTCATTCCCCTTGTTGCGTGCCTCCTGCTTGGGCAGGCGGCGGCCAATGTTCCGGTGCCTTCGAGTTCCCCGGTGGCCAGCAGCAGCCAGATTCAATCTCAAGCCCGGGCTAGTGTTTACTGCCATACAAAATTGGGAACTAGCTCTGTCTCTGGGGACCTGCCTACATCAACTATTACTCGTACTCGTCATGATCCTACTGCAGTCGTGATCACCTCGACTACCCAGGGCACGGTGACAGAGACTCCTGCCTTGGTGACGGTGACAGCCACCGATTATGTGACCATCGTTCTGACGACCACCGCTGATACCGTCACCGATACCTTCTCGACCACCTCCACTGACTTTACCACGTCAACGACGATAGTCACTCTCCCCACCGTGACCAGCACCCTTGCCACAACGGTGACGACCACGACCACCTCTACCACCACCGTCGCTACCTCAGCTGGGTTCACTCCACTTGCTGAGTCACTGCCCACCGCCACGGCAGCCAAGCGCTCTCTTCTCGACACTGAGGAAGAAGACTGCGCCGCATGGCTAGATGATTATCAGTATCCCCAGGCTGTGGAGTGTCACGAGAAGATTGTGGTGAAGACCACCAGCGTGGAGACGGTGACTGCTGTGCCCATCACCACGACGGCTGCAGGCTCAACCACCACTACCACGGTGACCAACACGGTCCTGACCAGCTCGGTGGTGGTTCCCAGCGACGTCTCAACTACCCTTAGCTTCAGCACCACCTCCACCATCACCGAGACTGCCACCGCTCCAGCTGTGACGACCACTGTCACCTCAACCAACACCGTCTCCGTCGTCAGCAGCACCACCGTGCTCGGTGCATGCGCTACCAACAACGTCCCCGGCCTACCGTTTTCTTCGGACTACGGTAACTTCGCTGGCCAATATACCTATCTCCTGTCCTTCACCAACGTTCCCGGCGAGAGTATCACCGTTGGCAACACCGGTTCGGCCTACGACTGCTGCGTCAGCTGTCAGGAGTCCAGCACCTGCGCCATGTCGTATTATAACCACGTTACGTCTTCGGTCACCTACTGTTACCTGATCCATACCACCACCTGCAACAGTGCGTCGACCTACGCCAAGGCCTCCATTCACAGCTCCGCAGCCACGATTCAGATGTCGAATGGGCCCTGTGGTCAGGTTCGGGGTGTGGAGGGTTGAGTGTTCATGTACTAGAGTTAGATTAACATAATGAAGTGAATCTCGCATTGTCGATGCACCCTGACATCCCTGTAGATGGAATTGATGCCTTAGGGCGGATCGAGTGGGAAGAGGTAATGCTCCGGAGTCCGGACGTATCACGCCTTCCCGCCCAATGGAAGGCCGAGGCCTCGCTAACTTCCTCCGAGCTTCTAAACATTACCTAGCATTTAATGAGACTGGAAACTAAAATGGATTTCGACGACATAAGTCTTGCAAGGTTCGAGAGACTTAAGAAAGAATGGATAGCTCTGTGCTCAACCTCCTCCCAGGGTATCTGCCAAGTTGCCAGCAGGTATCGCGGTCGCGACGATTGTTTACTCCGCTCTATGCACTGTGGGTCCTTCAACTTCAGCTTCCGGCTTCATTGGGAGGATGGGGAGCCAGATTGGTTGATTAGATTTCCCCTGCCGGGAAAGTCCATGTTCTTGGATGAGAAGGTCCAGAATGAGGCCGTCCTGATGAAATTCATCGCTGACACGACGCGCATCCCTGTCCCGCGCGTCATTGCTCACGGTGGAGCAGAGCAGAATCCTACCGGTCTCGGCCCCTTTATGATCATGACCTGGGTAGAAGGCACAAAGATGTCTGACCTTCTTCGCAAAGGTGGCGATACACCTGAAAAAGAGGATGCACTGGATCCAGACGTTGACCCGCAGATACTGAAGATCCTGTACGGAGAAATGGCGGAGATTCTGCTAGAGTTGTGGAGCCTGGATTTCAGTCATATTGGCAGCCTTCGCGAACAGAAGACACTACCCTTGACCAAAGTTGAAGGCCGACCGTTGGCTCTCGAAGTGAACGAGTTGATTAGAACATGTGGCTTGGAAGATTGCGCCCCGTCAAGAGTCTATCACAGCTCGCTGGAGTACATACATTCTCTCTTGCGCCTGCAGGACACCCACCTGGAGAGGCAGCGGAACAGTGTCTACGATGCGATCGACTGTCGGGAGAAATATGCCTGTCGCAGTTTGTTGAAAGCGGTGGCTCTGAGCTTTTTATCTCCCATCGATAATGACGGCCCATTCAAGCTATTCTGTGATGATCTGTGCCCTGGGAATGTGCTTGTCAACGATTCCCTCCACGTAACGGGCGTCATCGACTGGGAATTCTGTTACGCTGCGCCTGCCCAGTTCGCAGGCAGTATTCCGTGGTGGTTGCTTCTCGAGCGACCGCAGAAGATCCTCAACAGTCAGGGCCCCGAAGCGTTCTTTCGGTCTTTCTTGCCCCGGGCCGACTGTTTTCTGCAGGCCTTGGAGTTGAAAGAGAAAATCAGAGGACTGGGCGTGGAAGATGATCGACTATCGGTGAGAATGAGACAGTCTATCGACACCAAGAGCGCATGGTTCTACCTCGCTTGCCGGTCAGTCTCATCCGTCGATCTATTGTACTGGGACTTGCTAGATGAGCACTGCTGGGGTAAGAGGTCGTCAGTCGCAGACCGGGTACGCTCTTTCACAGCGAACATTGGCCTCCACAAGGATCGCGAGGACTTTGTCCGGTCGAAAATTGTGCAATTACAGGAATATTATGCTGAACTGGGTGAAGCGACCGACATAAGGTATGAGGAAGAGGAAGAGCTGCATGACGAAAATAGGACCGACAGGGTTCATGTACAATTGGCATCGGAGACATCGAATAAGGGCACTCCTGCCTCATTTGCCTCTTTTGGCTACTGGGAGCTTGAAGACAAAAGCCTAAAAAGATTGGTCACTGCGATCGCCGTCGCGAGCATATTTGTTATGGGCGCCGCTTGGAGGCGTCGGGGTCCTTAGGCTGCGAGATGATGCATGGTGATTCTCTTTTTGACCATGATAGAGGCCACGTTCAGTTGAGTTCAGTTGGCATCGACTAAGGTCAATAAGAGCTAGGCTGGGCAATCATCCGTCCAAGGGGATAGAGACTATGTGGAGTAGGTGTGAATGATCTGCGCAACGCCAATGGGATTGCTGCCTTAGGCGTCCAAATTACAGTATATTGCGGTTCGGATCCTTGCTTCGAAGAGCTGCATTGCAAGTCTATTACACCTCCAGAGGCAACCACTTACATCATCACTCCAGCCGTACTGTGCCTCAAGGGCACTCTAGGCTAATAGACGAACACTCCCGTTGAGCCCAATCGGCAACGAAACTACCGCATGAGAGTGGCATTTACGGGACCCGGTGCAGGAACGGCGGCAATTAGCGCCCGCCAGTGCCCGTCCCGTCAAGCCTCTTATTGACTGGGATGCCACAACGTGCTCCATGCTGGAGGCTGGAGAGCAACTGGGAGGGTGGTTAGCTACATCTCTTTCAGCAACTGGAGAAGCGGGGTGGGGGCTACTGAAAAGATCCATGCGCACGTGTGCACCGCAGTTTGCCGAGGATGCTACAGTTGGTCGAGTTATATATTCCTCTGCCCCCGGCAAAGCACAGTCTAATGTTGTCACTTGAACAAGATAACCACCTCACGAGGCTTCATCACCATGGTGCGCTACACTGTGCCAACCCTTCTAAGCCTTGCGTCTGGAATTTGTGCACTCCCAAACGTCAAGTTGACAGACCAGTCCGGAACCCGCCTTCAGTTCAACAGCAATGGCACGTTCCAACTGTCGATCTTCGAGGACTTGCATTACGGCGAGGGTGAGCTGTCTGTTCTTCGTCCTCTGCACAATCATAACTGACGATACAATCAGCAGAAGACACAACCTGGGGACCAATCCAAGACGTCGAAAGTACTGCGGTGATCAATACCATCCTCGATAATGAAAGCCCGGACCTGGTCATCCTGAACGGCGATCTGATTACTGGCGACAACACCTTTCTGTCGAATGCGACCGACTACATCGACGAGATCGTTGCTCCCCTGGTTGATCGCCAGTTGCTGTGGGCTTCCACCTACGGGAATCACGATAGTGACTACAACCTGTCGCGCAGCGCCATCCTCGAGCGAGAGCAATCCTACCCCAACAGCTTGACCCAAAGCATGGTTGCCGGGGAGCTCGCGGGGGTATCCAACTACTACCTGCCCGTTTACCCCTCCGACTCCTCTGCGACTACGCCGGCGTTGATCATGTGGTTCTTCGACAGCCGTGGCGGGAACTACTTCCAGGAACTGGAGAATGGCAGCGAAATACCGCAGCCGTGCTGGGTGGATGCGTCGGTTAGTAGATTTCGTGGGGCTCCGCTCTACTGTCCCCCTTCATGCAATAAACTCACCAGTGCGGGCAGGTAGTCGAATGGTTCACGCAGGCCAACGCCGACCTCACCAAACAATACGGTAAAGTGATCCCCTCGATTGCCTTCTACCACATCCCAGTGAATGCGATGCTCGCCTTCCAGAACCAGGGCGTGGACGCCCACTCGGAACCGGGCATCAACGCCGACGACCCCCTAGATCAGCAAGGTGAGGCCAGTGGACAGGGCGCGGTATCCGGGACGGTGTTCAGCTACTCGGGTCAGGATATCCCGTTCATGGAGGCGTTGTTGAACACCGACGGTCTGCTGGCGACATTCAGCGGCCATGACCATGGTGATGACTGGTGAGCACTTCATCCCTCCTGACCATTCCACCTCCTCTTGCAGCATCATATTTACAGAGCCAGAACTGACTCTCTGGACAGGTGCTTCAAATGGGACTCCCAGCTCCCCGGAATGAACCTCACCGGCAACGGACTGAACCTGTGCTTCGGACGCCACACGGGCTACGGCGGGTACGGGTCCTGGACGCGGGGATCGCGACAGATCCTGCTGGACGAGACGACCCTGGAGACGGAGATCGCGACCTGGATCCGGCTGGAGGATGGGTCGGTCTCGGGCCAGGTGAGCCTCAACGCGACCTACGGGGAGGATCGGTACCCCGCTGTCGCGACCACCTATACCTAAAGAGAGCTCGGATCAAGGAGCTTCGAAACGTGCAGGTGTTCAAGTGACGCAGGGGCCCAAGGCAACTCCCGCCTCCCGCTCTCTCGCGGACCCCTTCACACAGCACTGATGCACTTTCTTCTAAAGTAGAAGTCCATAAGCGAGAAAGATCTTCATGAGCAATGACATGTGTAGCCGATCACTTCCTTCAAAGGCTCCGGTGGTCCGGGCGCAATACGTCAACGCTCGGGGATCCATTCATGGCACTCACGCTTGTCCCATCTTAGCATCTGTGCTTGTCGCGGAATTCTAGCGTAGATTAAACCCCCTCCCCTCTCCGGAATGGATGGGATGGCATCCTTCTTCCCCGTCGATCTTTGCCATCCGAGAACGACTGCCGAAATCGGGCCCAGAGTTCCTGACAAAGGGGAAACCGACGACGTCATTGCCGACAGAGTACTAGGTACGGATACGAGGATGGATTTGTAATGTTGATGCCTCAGGAAGTCATCGACACCTCGCGTCATCCCTCGGAATTCGGTTCCAGAAGCGAATCTAATCTGGTTGATTTATAAGGCACCTAGATCAAATGCGTGCAATCAGTCATCAATCATATTCGCCAGATGTGGTGGTCGTCGGTTCTATAATTACAGCTAGGGGGGTAATAGATAGTGTACGGTACAATGAAGCTGAAAACAAAGTCTGGTCAACCAAGCCAAACCGTGACCCTGTAACTCACGATCCCAAAGTAGAATCATAAGAACAAAAAGAAACCTCTTCCGAAAGGAACGCCATATCTATACAATCCGAACGCTGATTTCCCTTGCAAAATCAAACCAAGTGCTTCCTGAAAGTGTCGTAACAAAATATCGTGGGGAATCTCTTTTGTGTCGTTATTGAAACCAGTTGATGGTTGGTTTACTCCCGAAGAGTCCGGTTGTGTAGGCCATTGGTGGGCTCGGGCTCGGGGATTTTCTCTTCTCCTTCCATCTGGCGACCGTAGTTGGACTTGGGGCCGTGGACGTCGTCGTGGTTGTGCGAGGCGATTAGGATGATTGCACTGCAGGGGAAAACTGGGGTTAGCGGATGGTTCGTCAAGGAGAGTCATTCGGGGGAACATACCTGACGACGGTAAATACCCAGCCGGGCCATGCGAGGACCACCGAGGCGAGGGCTTTGGGGTTCGTGCGGTACACTGCTTAAGCGTTAGTATATAGATCTTGAATGAATTGAGAGGAATGTTGCACGCACCGAAAGCAGGCTTCTTCTTCGACTCAGACCAAAACTGTCTCGCGCCGGCGGCATCCGTGCCATGGACCTGGACGCTTCTTGTTGCGGTGATTATCTGGAGAGGCGGAGTTTAGCATCTCTCTTGTGATAGTGTTTTCGTCTCTGAAGGTCCGCATACCGTCATCGTCAACGCCGAGCTAAGCATCATGATGGACACCACCACACCGCTGATCTTCCACGCCAAACGGACGGACTTGCTCTCGTGGCGCTCCGGCCAGAACAGGTCGAAGAAGAAGGCGGCGCCGAAGATAGTGGCAACAGCGACGCCGACGAAGATGTTGTAGGAGGCGGCCCCGATAAAGTCGTTGTTGTAGACTGATACTCCTGGGTGGTGGCGCTCGATGTAGCTTTGTTGATCGACGTAGTCTAATCGCAGGAAAGGTCATGAGTATTGGTTATTGCACGATATACTGTACAAGGTTGAATTTACCTGATAAGGCGGCCGTGCCGGTAGACTCGGAGCACACGCACAGAATCATGGCCAGCTGATAGACGATCATCTTGGTGCGACGGAGGTGGTAGATGCGGGTGAACATGTTGGAACTCTTGAATTTGTTCCATTGGATCTCCTTGAGATCCAGGCCCCAGATGACTGTCATTGCTGCGTATGGTGTGTGGTGTGTGGTGTGTGGTGTTGGGAGGGGGAACGGGGCGTAAGGAGTGGTGGTATGGGAGAGTGAGGTGGAATAAGAGGTGAAGGGAAGGATTAATTCGAAGATAGATATCGATAAAATGAATGTAGAGGAGTATTAAAGTAAGAAAGTAAGAATTGATGAAAGAAGGAAAGCGGAGCCATGGGCCACGAACAGGGTCCGGTCGGGATCGGCAACGTGACGTCAGGAGCAAAGGAATGAATAATCAACAGACACAAAACACAGTTGCACCCACCACGTCACGGCTGCCATTTCTCCTCGCATCTCACACAGATAAATCGTGGCCACCCAATAACTGGCAGTTGCACGCTGTGGGTCAATAGTGAAAAGGCTTAGTACACCCATGATATCAGCGGGACTCTGGCCCGTCACTACATCTACCTATTGTGGTAACAGTCACTGTCGATAACGACGAGTATCGCATCTGGCCTACGATTCCCCTATGTCATTTCCCTCGAGTTGTCTCTCAATTTTGCTCTGACTCTTGATCACCCAGAGCGACTCACGCTGCGCTGGCATTATCCTGTCATATCTATGTCGATAATCAATGGTCAAAGAATTCTCCGCATCTGCAATGACAACATTTGCAGTGGGAATGCATTGTTAATTGCGATTAGGGCCCAGGCCCCACATCGTCTCTGCATGCAACATGGAGAAGGCTACAGCGAGCCCAGCATCCGCCGAACCCTTGATTTATTTATTCTTGCCTTCAGGAAAGTGTCGGATCAAGAAGGTTTCAAGTGACATGTAAAAATTCAACCCACCCGTGGTTGACTATGTATACACCCCTGCCCCTTTTTCCAGACCCCGTCGGCACCAGATGCCTCATGTCAGAGTCGCCACCTTCCCAGACAGACCGTCACCGCGCGACTGATACGGTCGGGTGGAGCCTTCGTTCCTGGGGAATCGTACGCGACACCACAGAACCAGTTGATCAATTTTTATGGGTATACGAGAGGCTCATATACCTTGAAAAGGAGCAAGGCTTCGGCTTGAGCGATGCTTGAGCGATGCTTGAGCGACCGGAGTTAATCCCCACTTTTGACGCGTTTTGCTGGGTATTCGTTCCGCTTTTCTCTGGATCGAAATCCAGGTGCCTTTGTGCCTTTGTCTGATCTTTCTGTTCGATCGGGGTTCCACCCTGGAGTTATGCTATTGCTATGGTTATTTGGTAGGTGGTCACGGGTCGTCCTTGGTGAGAGTTGAACATTACGAGGTGTTGTGTCACCATGCTCCAGACTCGATTCTCGTATTATCATACTCGACTGTAGCGAGTCGACCCATGAATGAGGTGGAAATAGGTTTGTATGAGTAGGTGAGCAACACCTGTTCTCCTGTGCAGGTCAATTGACAGGGGTAAATGATGTAATGGGTCCAAGGAGCTCCGCCATTCGCCCAGCGGACGATCCTTTACATTAGCCTGCAGAATGCGCCTGAATCCGTACTCTACTTGGATCTTGACCGATCGCATCCATTTCTTAATTATACCAATAGCTTCAGAAGCGCAGGGGATGTATCAGACACCATGCAAGGTGTCTCCAAATATTAATTGGACACACCTTGCGCTGGTCGACTCTATAGCCATACTTAGGGCAACGTCAACTACAGAATGAAGACCAAGACCACCATATTTATCCAAACTTGCTTATGTGAAGGAAAACAGAATGTCAAGATCATATGTACAACCCAATCGAAGAGCTCTAGCAACGCCATACCAGGAATCTAACCATGTAGAATATACCCCAACCGTCCTTATCCCCAACGCCAAACCCACAGAAAAAGCTCCATCCCAAACCTGCTATACCGAAACCAACCCCGACATCTCCGAAGCAACAACCACCGCAGGCCCCTTCACCACATCCGCAACCACCACCTCCTCAACCTCAACCCTCCCCCCCTCGACAGCATAACCCGGTAACTCCGGCTCGCGCCAAGACTTAGGCGAGAAGAAGAGGATTTGCTTCAACGCGCCCGCCGCCAGGGCCTGCGTGCGCGCCGCATCGACCAACCCGATCCCCTCGGCCCGGCCGCGCCTACACACCGTCGCCAGATCAATCCTCTCCACGCGCCCGGGTCCACCATGCTGAATCGCATCGGCGATCAACGCCCACGCCAGCGGATGATACAGCACGGCCTCATGCGAACAAAACAGGCCGCCGGCCGCCGCGAAGGAGCGCGGGACATGCAGCTGCAGCTCGCAATTCGTGACGCCGACGCCGCGCGCATCCGCCAGGAAGGCGGACGCCCCCGGCCCGGACTGCGGCTGCACGACCTCATCCGTCGCGGAGTAGATGGAGGTGGTCGGCACATACGCGGAATCCCCGCCGCCGGAGCGGAGGGTCCTGATGAACGCGGCATTGCGGGTCTGGTTCCACACGGCCGGGGTGCCCGGCTGGGTGCCGGGGAACGGACAGAGCGCCCACGCGGCCACGGTGCCGGCGAAGTCCGCCGCGAGGGCGACGAAGCTCTGCACGGGGCCGCGCGCGCTGGGCCAGTATTTCAGCGCCCACTGCGTCGTGATGCAGCCCTGGGACCAGGCGATGACCGCGATGTGCGAGTGGGCGCACCGCGCGGAGAGGTAGTGGATCGCGTAGGCGACGTACTCGGCGTTGCGGGCGGAGGCGTCGCACATCCGCCCGGGGATGTTCAGCCACACCGGGTCGCCGAAGGGGCTTTGGCGCAGCAGTTTCGTGAGGTTGGGCGCGTAGGCTTCGCCGCCGTGGGTGCCGGTGCCGGGGACGAGGAGGACGGGCGTCCGCCCGTCGCGGCCGTACTGGAAGTCGGCGGGGATGTGGATGGCGGAGCGCAGGGAGGTCTCGGGGATGGAGTACGGTGCGTCCAGCTCGGAGACGCGCGGGTAGATGCTCGTCGCGAGGTCCAAGTTCTGGTTGTCAACGGAGTTGATGTCCACTGCAGGAGCCCCGTGGCCCAGCATGGTGCTGGCTAGGTTCGTGCTGCGTGCGCGGAGGGAACGGCGGTAGGTTGAGAGGTGCTTGTAGTACGTGTCGAAGAAGGGGATCTGCACGAAATTCATCGTGATCTTGGGGTATGTATGGTTCTAGTGTCTCTTTGGCTTTGACACGGGGACACTATGTGGGTATTCCGGATGGCACGCCCGGAGAGGATCATCCTGTCGATCGACCCTTGACTTTATATATTCAGGGTTCTTGGGCGTCACGGTTGGTCAACGAGTGACAAAAAAAAGCCAATCGCTTGGAAAGAGCACAGAGCACTTGCTGATGTCGCGAAAATAGTATCCCAAACGAAACCCGCGATTCGAAGTCTGGGCGTGATTTCCCCTTGGCGGCGTCGGCAATTCTTACCTCTGGCGGAGATGCCGATACAGACGCGAGCGCGGCTCCACATCCACCCTCCCTTCAGTGACCATGAAAATTTGATGTGGAGAAGGCCGTGTCGTATCTCCCTATTTCAAGGCTGCGTTGGGTCTTCAGCCGCTCGCTTCAGCTGGCGACCTCCGAACTAGTCCTATGTGGCTGATCAGGTCACTAGCTGAATCGAGATAAGCAGCCCGAGAAGAAAGCTTCATAACAGCGGCGATGCAGCGCCAGCCAGCCGCGCTATTGTTCTATTTTCCCTTGCGATTGTGGCTGGCTCGTGTTCGGTTCAAGCTGCCGCAACCTGAGCGGTGAATTTTCTTGTGTCTGTGCTGTGTCTTCGCCCTTCAGTGCACAATCTCAGGCATTCTTGGTTTCGATTGCGCCCCTATTGCTTCAGGGTATGAGATCGCGAGCCGTCTGTACGGTGCCGTGGTTTTCCACAGCAGAGCAGCTGGTGTTGCCAAGAACTTTTCCAGATCGCTCGGTCCAGAGCCCAGCTGGTCTGGATATGGTGACTAGCCAGCTGCGAATAGCCACTATCTTAGTGATGTCTTCAGCATGTTTGGCCGAGCGAACCAAAAGGTCCAGACCATGGCAACTCGATTATCTGCTGATGCAGAATCCCTGGTGCTCCTGGACAGTCCTAGACGTGCTGTTGGCGGTTAAGGGGTCTAAGTGGGCCCTGGGCTGTTAGAGCCAACTCTATCCTTATGTCGAGTCCAGATTGCATGAACGGGTCTGATCTTCGCAGGGGTGGGTATCACTCGAAGTCTGGTTCGAGCAGCTCTCGTCCGTCAAATAGTGGAAGGCCTCGCCCGGAATGACCGCTGGCTGCAGCAGAACGTGGTGTCGCGCTGGATGTGGTTGCCATCGAGGAGTGTTCCTCAGGTCATGTGCCGCAGGTGAACCCTTGTTGTCACCCTGGATGCTGAAGACCTTGCAATGCTCTGCTTCGCACATTGGGCATTGGTCTCTCCAAACAGTCCATACGCGCCCTGAGAGCGTAGTATGCAACGGCTCAGCCACTTAATTCTCAAAGTCTTTTCGCGCAGAACGTAAGATGTCGTGCCTGCCATCGAGCTTGTGCTGGCTGGGGCATCAGGGCTCAGGAAGGAGTCCTCCACCACGTGTGGTGGCTTCGTAGGCATGTCAACCGTACTCTGCTCTGATCATGTTTTGTGGTTCTGCGACCACAGAATATTCACTCTTTGTGGTAAATATCTTGTGTTCTTTGTTCAAACTTACAATAGTGTCTGAGTCTTTGCATAGGAAACACGTCGCTCGATTGCATTGCAACAGAACAGATCACATGACAACTCAATCCCGGATGTAAAAGTTGCTGTCACGGCATAATGCTTGACTGTGCGACTGAGGGGCATCCTGATGGGGGTTTCATTAAAGTGGCCAATTCCAGACCGAATGAGCCCGGAATATCTGAGCCGAGTACCATAATAAGTAGGGGTCAGTGTAGATGAGAAAGTCCCTTCGTATGATCATGGCTTCTGTTCCAAAATATGTAACCTGAAAGGGTGAAGTATCTCCTGCTCCAGTTATTATCGTGGCAGGCACAGTAAGGCTGGGAAACTCTATTTGTGCCGAATTATCCGAGGCTCGTATTTCGACCTACATCATCCTTCCAACCTTCTCAGCGCAACTAGCAATGGAGGGGACGCTCAGCAACGGCACTTCGATGCTGTAATCCAACATCATCAGTCATCTAGTGCAGTGCGGATCACAAACCATGAAAATTGTCATCGTGGGCGGTGGCATCTCAGGGCTGACGGCGTACCTGGCCCTGCAGAAGCACCTCCCCAAGCCCGCACCGCCGGCCCCCGACCACGAATACACAATCTACGAGCCCTACAACACCTCTCCAGCGACCACGTCTCACGAGCGAGCGCAGGTTGCCACACACTCTTCGACCCTGACCGTGGGGGGTGGGCTCGGTGTCGGCCCCAACGGGCTCCACGTGCTCCACCGGCTGGACGCCGATCTGCTGCGCGACGTCGTGAGCAGTGGATACATGATCGACCACAGTAATCTGAAAAGCAAGCACGGTCGTCTCCTCGTGAAGCTAGAATCATCGGGGACAGGTGGCCGTCCCCAGGGCCCAGACCAACGGCTGCGTATGCACATGCTCGCAATCAGCCGCCATGCGCTCTGGAGCCGTCTACGTCGCGCGTTACCAGACACGGTGATCGTCAACAAACGTGTTTCGCAGGTTATCGCCGTCGCGGAAGGGCCAAATCTCGTCAGCTTCGACGACGGCAGTCCTCCCGTGCAGGCGGACCTGGTGATCGGGGCTGACGGGCTGAAAAGCACGGTTAAGCATGCGCTATTTGCCGAGGCGGAGGCGGATCCATATCCCCCGCATTACGAGTAGGCCTTTCCTTCTGCCTACATGCTCATGGTCAATTCTGGAATTACTGACGCGGTATATGGAAGCAGAGGCCTCGTGGGCGTTGGGGGCTTCATCCCAGCAGACAGCGTCAACCACCTCGTCGAGACGGGGTCAATGAACTTCATCTTCGGCGGGAACGGCTTCTTCGGCTACTTCTACGCGGAAAGTGCGAGCTCGGACCGGAATCGTGCTTCGCCGTGTCATGTCTCGCAACCGGGGGATCTGTTGGCGTGGTGGTCGACGTACGCGATCGAGAAGAGTCCCCCCGACTCCAGAAGCATTGATACAGAAGATGTCACTCGACAGTTGCGGGAGCGCTACGCCCACTGGACGGATCCAGTGGTCCAGAGGATCGTTCGTGAGATCCGCGTGGAGAGTATGTGGCCGACCTGGACCTCGCCGCAGCTGCCGACCTGGGAGCGGGACGGGATCGTGCTGATCGGCGATGCCGCACATTCGCTGCCCCCGACGTCGGGGCAGGGGTCGTCGCAGGCTTTGGAGGATGTCGAGGCTTTGGTTATGTTCCTTTCGCATCAGATGCGGCGGGTGTATGCTGAGGAGAGCCAGCCCTTTAGTGTCAGGGTGGAGAAGGAAGCCATCAAGGTTGCTGCGAAACAGTATGAGGCGATGAGACGGCCGAGGGTGGAAGCTATCCTCGCGAGGGCGAAGAATATGCAGGACCGGAAGCGCGATATGGGGTTTGTGCAGGAGTATGTGATGTATGCGTTTATGTGGCTCATGGGTGAGTGCTCTATCGTGATTCCTAGAATTGCAGGAACGGGAGGAACATGATGCTGACGTTGATGATGATGGCGGGAATAGGTTGCTTTCCAAGTGTCTTCAGGGAGCAGCAAGAGGCGTTGTTCGAGTATGATTTGCCGGGTGATGTGGAGAGGGTTCTAGCGAGGGATGTGTGAATGGGAGCTGGAGGGGGAATACTTTGGGGAAACAGCCGCCCTATATGCGCTATGACGGTCGCTTGCGAGCTGCCATCGTTTATTTGTGCCGGAGTAACACGCTCTTTACTCAATGCCGTGTCTTGTGCAGATTCCAGGCGTATTGGGGCTCAAAAAGTAAGAAGTGGAACCTGGCATACGCGGGTAAAATGCAAAAACAAATGACCTACGCAGGGCTCGAACCTGCAATCTCTTGATTCGTAGTCAAGCGCCTTACCATTGGGCCAGCAGGCCTTGCTGTTGATGGAAGCACCTTTTATTTGCAACATGACCCAGAATGTGATGACATCATCTGCGAGACCTCTGTTGGAGTCCTAATCTGGTTAGGACTCGTGTGGTAGCCATCATCAACACTGCAATTTCTTTGTTTGATTGGAACCTTATCACTCCCCACTCTTCCATGTACTGAGTACTGTACAATTCACCTGAGGCTTCTTGTACTCTGTCAATGTATCTTTCTTAATTTTGCCATATTGATAAACAAATGAGACGATCTTCTCACGGTCAACTTTTGCCAGATATCTGGCCAAACACATATACCCAGCAAAGTGGTTTCCTGCATGAAACGTAATCCACCTCAACCGTACATAGCGACTGAAACACTAAGACATCTCGATCAGAATTGTAAAACCAACCCAAGCAAAGTGTCGGAGGCATAGAATCAAACATGGAACACATTAGACCTCCCAGGTAGCATCCCTTGCTAAATATAAAAAGGCCCGACAAAGTTTTCTACAAGCGAGTCAAAAGCATTGCCCCTTACCTCGAGTGCGGTCACAACAAAGTACCAGCCAAGTATCTGGATAAGTATCACTTAGGCAGCGGTGGTCAGCTTCGATCTCCCAGTCAATGCGGGGTAGCCACGGCTCCGCGCAGAAGTCATCATGCAACAACACCAGCCCAAATTGCATCCGTGACTGGCCACTGCAGAAAGCGGGGTAAAGCACAAATGCCAAAGAGACAGGCCTACTCCAGCAAATCATTCACTCGTGTTTTGATTACTAGCCCTCCTTCCTCTCCCCACGGGCCACCCTCCATCACAGGATTCTCATTCTAGGTTACGACAGGAGTAGACTAGGAGCGAAAAGGGAGCGAAGGCAAAAAGCCTTAGCTGCCGAAACAGAAAATCTGGGGTAGTGGCCCACTTCCCTCCGACGCCGGTGAACATTAGCTATGGCTTGTTTCTTCTAGGTCTGGATTCAGGGGCTAAGGCGCGTGGTGGATGTGGTGCCTTGGGGGACTTTCCATACATTGTTTGGACTTCATATTTAGAAAGGGACGATCCTATTGTCAAGGTTATGGAATGGTAGACGAGCCATGATCAGACCACCGTCACCTACAATCAGTGACTATGGCATGAGCAGCCACTGACGCAGACCGGTGCGATCCAATGAATGAGTTGGGTTTGGAGTATATTACTGTCCTGTGCGTCTGTTCGGTGTGCTGAGTGAGCCCTTGACCTATATTGCCTGCTTGCGACGCCTATCCCTGTCGCGCGTACTGCGAGGACATTGGCTGGATACCACCCAACCGAAGTAACAAAAGGGACATGGATTCTGAAGTCTACCGGGGGGGGGAGGTCAAGTTGCAGTCCACGCTGACCCTGCCTCGACCCTCCCTGGGGCTGGCTGGCGGTCTCATCGAGCAGTACCCCTCTTCTGCGACATTTATCTTTGTGAATTTGACTCATAGGATTTATGATGCTAATAAGATACTAGGCGGTAGTAGTAGCTAAGTACACCTGAAGTACTGTGTTCCGTCCCTCGACCAAAATAAACAAAACCCTCGTAAACGCCGGTAGGTCATCACCTGGAAGATCCCGTCCTCGAAAGCCCCTCCTTGATAAATCGAATGATTGGTTTGAAAGAAAATGTGACTGGTGTCATCGAAAGTACGGAGTCTGACTGTCTCAGACAGCTAGACTCGGTCTGCTGAACCCCTTCCCTTCCCCGCGAAAGTCGCGTGAGGCAAACAAAAAAAGGTCTACTTTAAGTGTCGCATGTAGCGTAGGGTAAGATAGACGGCGCCCATGGTTGTATAGGCCGCACCGCCCGCGGCAATCCAGACCGGTCGGTGGACGCTAAAGGAAGTCTGAACGAGCTGGTATCTTGTTCTTCGCTTCTCTGGATGAATGGGTTAGATACCTTGGCTTGTCGCGCCTTTGCTTTGATGAGATTGCTGTTGCGGTGTCCTACCTGTGTTGAGGAAGCGGTTGCGCAGAGTCGCCAGCTGCTGTCGGGAGTATGCACCAAGGGTGGATCCAGCGGACGAGAGTCCCTGGATGATCTGAGGGGTTGACATCTTCTGAAGGTGGAAGTTTAAATGTGTAGTTCGATGAATCTGGGGATGAAAGGGAGAAAGAGCTGCGAGTTGTAGGAAAGAAAGTCAAGGCCACCAGCTCTTTCAACCGTGTTGTGTTGACAGAGGTGCTGGGTGACACAAGGTTTATATGTCCTTCGTCTCGTCGCCAGAAACGCGGGGTAGTCACGAGAGGGTGTGCGATGCAGCACAAACAGCTGGGCACAAAAACCACTGCACCGCCCTTTATCCCTGCTCTGCGATGATCTGGATGATTGGGTGGATGGGTGGTTATTGGTTGGCATTGATGGTCCGGGTCGACGCTGGCGCTGATGTCGCCCCTGGAACCGACCGCCGGTTGAGCTCCCCTCTTCCCGTACGAGTGACAAGTAACCCTACTGTGCGACCAGATGGCCCCCAGGCACTGTGTCCACAAAGTGTTTGGATGGACTGATTGATGCTGGGGTGGCGTTGTCGTTTCCAAGGGTATCTCAGGCCGAGTTGGGGAGCCGCTGATTCGTAGACCTTCTTGCTCCCACGGCGATGATCAGTCTACTTATGCATAAGAGGGCTATAGAAGGGCGGGACGAGTAGGCGTGATATTGAGAGAGGGGTTGAGACATGAAGCGTGCCAGATTGTCTCGGTGAATAGAAATATCGTGATGCATGATAGTTGTATACTGTCTTGGTAGCAACCGGAATATGAATGTTTTTTGTCTCATCTACTATGTTCATCAGGGCCGTAATACCACAAGCTACTAAGCTGCTTTCTAATATTCATCATCCATCTATAATTCATGAAAACATGGATGAGAAAGTAGACGCAGCGTGGCAAGACTGATCGAAGTAAACCGGGCTTGGTGTACTGTACTCCATGCAACACGTAGTCTCATTGCAGGAAAAGCAGGACATGCTGATCTTAGCTCCGAAGCATGACCCCGCTGGTAGTGATGAGCTCACTGAGGCTCGCTCAAGCTAGTGATCTCTTGCCCTTCCCTCATTTCGTCACTCATAAGGTGAATATCACCGCTACTTGTATGTATACCTTAGGTGTCGCTCTTCCCGGAACGCGCTATCTTGTCGCTGAAGTTGCTTTCATGCCTCATGTTCTCAACCCAAGCCAATGCGATGACCCGGTATATGGCACTTTTCTATGTTTTGTTTTGAACAGCCCCGAAGCTGGAATATGGTCTGTCGAAACAGGGGTATAGAGTCAAGTCGTCGTGGCAGAGTCCCCGGGAGCCATGATGATGTATTGTCGCTTAAATTCCTCTTTATTATGACTAAAGACCTAAGCTTCAGGGATAAAATATGGTCTCAGGTAAAGTCTCCAAGGACTTGATTAACTAGGATGCAGGGTTGAGATGGATGCCACCGGTCTATGCATTGTGGAAGAATCCCTTGGCAGCCATTGATTTTATGCACCCACTGCAATGCAGCTTACTCAGCGGATGTCTAGCTATGTAGTACGGTGGGCTACTCGTGCCAATTTGCAATAACCCAATTCTGCCGACAGTACTATTTTAGCCTTCCAAGCTGCCTAGTTTAAACAAAATCACACAACTATAAGTTACATTAGGATTATTAGGGTTATTAGGATCTTAGGATATTTCAGGCCGAAGGTATTGGTATATTAGGGTTCTTTATCAGGGAATCTTGTATATAATTTTGATGTTAGAGACAGTTGGAGAAAAAGGCGGTCTGCTGGAGAAAAAGGCGGTCTGTTAAGCGGTAAAGCAATAATACTATAAGTTTACTATAAAAAATAGGGTTATTGCAAATTGGCACGAGTAGCTTGCCGTACTATGAGGACTACGGTGGGCCGTGCCAACCACTTCTTTGCCGGAACTACCTTCCGTAGGCATTTCGAGGTCTCTTAATCAGGGATAGTAGATAGAGGATCGGATGAATCTGTCATCGACCTCCCTTTCCCGGTTTAGCTCTTGGTAGCGCTAGCGCTTGCGCTTGATGACTCTATGATGCTAGCTCAATTCTCCCGAGCGAGCCCCTCTACCAGGACGACGTATCATCACACCCGGTACGCCAACCGGGTCGGTGTTGCGGCTGTTCCGATTCAACCCACCTTGACGCCGAAACATAAACCCAAGCGTTCCTACCCGAGCGATGTTATCGATCGCCTCTATTTACATACACGCTTGACGAATTGCAGGGCGGACAAATCATGTCTCAATCTCTCTTCATCGCTCAGACAACCGACCCGGTATTAGATTTGCGTGACTTGAGTCTGTTATCTCAACACACATCACGTCCTCGAACCTCCCTCTCCGAGCAGCAAGAGTCAATCGACAGTACCCAAGATGTGCAAGCCACTACACTGTCGCGAAGTAGAATGGTGATTCTCATCACGACCCTCACTGGCATCACGTTCGTCGGAAGCATGAGCAGCGGTCTTTCGACTATCGGACTACCTGTGATAGCAGCCGATTTGAAACTACCAGATAACCTATTGATGTGGTAAGAATCCATACTCCTATACGTGGCAAGTTGAACTCTGTTGTCTGATGAGAGCATATATGATCTACTAGGCCGGTATCGGTATACCAGTAAGTGGCCCGTCTCGGCTGTAGGTAATATATCGCTAAGCGCGCAGCAGTCTTGCAAACGGATGCTGCCTGCTTCTGGCAGGGTCTATGGCAGACCTTATGGGCAACCGGATGATCAATCTACTGGGCTGTCTTCTTCTCGCCTCTTTTATTCTAGGATGCGGGGTAGCAGAATCTGGTATCCAGCTGATCCTATTTCGGACCTTCCAAGGCATAGCAACTTCAATGTGTCTTCCCACAGCTTTTAGCATCTTGACACAGACCTTACCAATGGGCAAGCCAAGGAACATCGGCTTCGCTTGCCTAGGTCTGGGACAGCCTCTGGGATTTGCGGTCGGGCTTGTGTTTGGGGGTCTTTTCCAAGGATCGTCGCTGGGTTGGAGATTCGGTTTCTATCTTTGCGCCGGCGTTACCGGGACTCTCATGGTTATCAATTACTTCAAACTTCCACATGATGCCGCCCGCGAACCCATCACCTTGCGCAGGCTCAGAGCAGAGATCGACTGGATTGGCATAGTTCTTTCAAGCTCTTGCTTAGGAATTATCTCCTACGTGTTTGCGTATGTACTATACACATCTAGCACGCTTGACGGCGGGCGGAGCCTGCTAACAATGGTCACAGTACTATCTCTGACGATCCATCGAATTTCCACAAGGCTCAGAATATCGCCCTGCCTTGCTGCGCGGGGGCCATGATCCCTGGCTTTTGGGTCTGGATGGGCAGGCGCGAACGGGCGGGAAAGCCCGCTCTGATCCCAAACTCTCTGTGGAAGAATACGGCATTCTCGTCCATGTGTGTCATTGTCCTTTTCTCCTGGGCGGTGCTGAACGGCGTGGAAACCATTCTCAGTCTCTTGTAAGTTGATCCCGGACGACGACAGCCCCGTCTGCACAATGGGAAGAATCATCTCTAAACACCATCCCGCAGCTTCCAGGAAGTTCAAGAGCTATCGGGCTTTCAGTCCGCTCTCCGCTTCTTGCCAAATGTCGTCATTGGCGTTCTCCTAAACCTGGGAACAGGTCTCTTAGTTCATCGTGTGCATGCGAATCACCTGGTGCTTGTAAGCTCGCTGCTCAGCGCCGGGTCTCCCTTGCTCATGGCTATCATTGACCCTCAATGGTCTTGGTGGTATTGTGCTTTCTGGGCGGTTCTGCTCAGCCCCCTTTCAGCCGATGGTAAGCCACCAAAGTCGCTCCTTGCCTCTCTACTCCCACAAATATAAACCCAAATATGAGACCAAGTTTCTGATCCCGGCCCCTTGGTACATCTACAAAGTGATCTTCACCATCGCCAATCTGATAGTCGCGGAAGCTTTTACCCCCCAGACGCGCGGCCTGGCGGGTGCCGTCTTCAACACGATCGCGGAGTTCGGAACCTCGCTGGGACTCACCATCTTCGCCATCATCTCCGCGGGCGTCACCCGGGATTCCTCGATCGCAGACAAGCAGTCCCCCGAGGCACTCATGGTTGGCTACCGCGCCGTCTTCTGGACGTGCTTTGGGCTTATGCTGGGGGCTTGTGGTGTTGGATTGTGGGGGTTGCGGAATGTCGGTCGGATCGGGTTGAAGAGGGAGTGATCGCTAAATCCCAGGGCTCTAAAATTGCCATGTCTTGGTTGTGACGGAGGCCCAGAGCTGACGGACGCTGGAACATCGGTTGTCTTTCCTTATCAGGAGATAAGAAAAGAACGAATATCCATGCTGAGCATGGTGGTTGAAATCTTGAAAGGCTTGCTTCTTTTTGCGGGCTATGAGGAGGCAATGGAAAATGTAGCACATGAAGGTACGTTAGAAGAGTCTGAAGAATGTCAAATACAAGGACAAAGGAGATAAGTAAGGCGATAGTAGAATGGAAGTAACAGTCCATCTATGCACTAGACATGAATGAGGATATTTGAGCCAGGATGATGCTACGGAGAGGTAATAAGATTTCATAAGGTGAAAGAACCTATTGCTTAGAATGTGACTTAGTGAATAGTTACAGTCTCTTAAGGCTGTGGATAAATACTGATTCCTAATCGATATCAATCATGCCCATTGCCTTCTCCCTATATCGCATAGACCTTAGATGATTCACTCACACAAGAGACAGTCTCCTTCAACCTCTCTAAATGACACAATACACAAGATGTATTGCACCCATTGCCCACACCACCACACATGAAGCATCGCCCCCTCCTCCCCAACAAATCTGCCGAAAGGAATCATCAAAAACAGATTGTCCCTGAAATTTGGCATCGACCGCTTTCGCTTACGGTCCTCGATACTAGGTAATTCGCCCCTATTAGAAGCTATTGACTCCACCCGAGGCACAGTGGACAAAAGACAGCAGCGGACCACAGTACGCACTGGAGTCAAAATTCGCCGCCTTGCCCAGTTTCAGGTAGCCTTCATAGCTGCCGCCATGGTCCAGAGACAGACACTGCGTGCCGCACACATTATCCTTATCCACCGTGGTCAGGTAATGGTAGAGAGCACCGTGGATCGTCTCCTGCTGGGCGGTTGTATCACAGTTGCGGCCCGTCGCGTAGTACTCGTACGACCAGCCGTCAATGGTGCCGCTGCTCGTGGCGCAGCTTTTCTCGTGGCTCTGGGCCCAGATGAGCCCCGCGATGGCAGACGAGATGGCGTATGCGTAGCTGCCGACTGTGGCGCAGGCCGCCACCGTGGAGATCTTCTCGCAGACCGTCATGGGGGTTCGAGCTACTAGCGACGACGTGGTGCTGCTCACATCGGAGGCCATTGCCTCGCGAGACGTGAGGTTGAATACTGTTTCGCTGTCGTCGAGATGTAGACGATACCACGAATCAGGCAGCGGTTGGCCGTTGATGAGCTGGCCATCGGTAGCAGAAGAGAGGGACGAGGGTTGAGATACCGTGACACCATAGAATGTGTTTAACGTCAGGATCGACGCCGTGAGAAACCGCATAGTACCAGCAGAGGGAGGAGATCAGGATTGCAGATATAGAGAGGCGAGACACGAAGGCGACGAGATCCATGATTTTTTCTTCTTGTCCTGGATGAGGGCTTAGATCTGAACCAAGGATTGATTGAGCCACGGATGAAGGTAATGGTGTCCTTTATATACTATTTATTTTGGCTTGGAGCTCGGCCGTATGATGTTGGTGACTTGAGGCTTCGGCCGACAACAGTGGTGTGTAGGAGAGTCGCTTGTATGGAAAAGGCTTAGATATGTCTCAACTTCAGTTATCTAGCGTCTTGATAGCTCGCTTTGATGTGGCGTCTCTCACAGTTTAGCTCCATACCAGCGAAGGACTAGAATCATAGGCTCCATATCTCCTGCGGTAGGATCGGGGGCAGTCTTTGGTCTTCTCCACTGTGCCTGGCTGGCATGAGCAACAACTCCGACAGCAGCGGTGGAAGCTCATCATCTTGTTCTCCTGGTTTCAATTCGTTTACCAGAATGTAGGGACCTGAGTCTGCCACAACTGAAACGCTAGCAGAGTCTCAATTCACCAGCTCAACAATATTGTAGTAGGAACTCGCCAGATTCCGAGTCTTTAGATTTGCTGGTGCCTAAAGCTAGCTTACAGCCGGCGCGAGGTTTCTGAGACATGTGGGTATACACTACCTCGATTGCTGAGACCGCATCGCAGCATTGCCTCGGAACCACCCTCCACTAAAAGACGGCGCCACAAGGCTTATTCTGCCAAGTCACCCATCGGCTAGGATTCCGACAGCGAGGCCCTCTTGTCGCAATCACTTGAGAAATACCAGAATTGATTGGCTGAGACTAATTTCTTCTACACCCTGGGCAGACCCTTACCGAGTGTCTAGCGCTACACTTCTGTCCAGGGACTTACACCCGAGATTGCACGCAACCTACTCCTATATTGTCATCGTGTGATAATATCCCGAAGGCAAGCAACCAATTTGGCATCTGGGAAAATAGATTCGGCCTGGCTATTCAATACATGGGACGCTTGGTCTACAGTAGCCAAACCGCACCTTTTGCTTTGATCAGACACCCCATTGAATGAAATTTGAGGGAACAAAAATCCTTCATTAGGCTGGAAAGCAGCTGGAGTCACCACATCTTCAGATTGGCTTGAGGAAGTCCCACTTGGTGCAATGCTTTCTTACTATCCAGTCGTCGCTTCGTCGCCCCACACCCTCGCAATCATAAAATCGCGCAAATTTGGGTCATCACTGGGGCTTAGCATCTTCGCTGTTTTGCCCTGGACAAAGGATCTCCGGCAGTACTGAGATTCGACTCCGGGCTTCTGCAGAGGGCTGCTGGTGCTGTAATATAACTGTTGCGGAATATCAGTAGGAATGGCTTGAAGAGGGAGTAATAAATTGGGGTCGGGTCCTGAAGTGTGCCGCGTGTTGGTTGTGATGAAGGCTCAGAGGCTTCGTTAGTCCGGCGCAGGAGCGAATCAAGGTGCTTTAAAGGTATGAGCCATGTCTAATACTGGGATGAAGGAAGCAAAGAGGCAATTGTGGACTAGAAATATGAGTTACTCCATCGAAATTGGATCGGGTACAAAGCGAGGGATGGAGGTAAAGAAGTCCGATGGGGTGTTAAAACGAAACTGTTCGTAAAACCAAACTGTTCTTTAAGATGGGACTAGTGAAATAGTGGGATGAGGACATAATTGGCCTGCACTGTGTGATACTGTTTTGAGATCAAGTTCCAGACCAGGCAATATAAGCATCCCCACATATCTCATGTCACTAGACTTGTACACGGAAGCAGAAAGAGTTGGACTTCAGCGATGCCTCTTTCTTCACTGCAAACCCGGAAGGGCGCCTGCCTACAACAGCTGAGGTGAGAGCCTTGTCCATGGACGTCGATATAGCTCCCAAGCCCGTTCCTGTAAAACACGAGGACCTCGGCTTGATTGTTAAATTTGCCCCCCATACCACAATCACTGAGGCACTGAATCTTTGGATGATCGAAAAAGTATTTGGTGACGACATACCCGCTCCTGAGGTCTTTGGCTGGCGTGTCGATGACAGAGGGTATGTTTGCATATACATGGAGCTGATCAAGGGGTCTGTCCTCGGGGATTGTTGGGATCAGCTTAGTGTGGTAGAGAAAGGTGCCATGAAAGATCAGCTATCTAATATCATGGAAAGACTACGCAGCCTTGCGCAAGATCCATCGGACAGATTTATCGGTATTATTGAAGGCGCTACATGAATCGTCACAATGGAACGACTCATATCTTTTTAGGATCGATTGATCACGGACATTTGTTGGACTACGTGTTTATTGATCAACCGAAAACTGGCCCCTTCCCAAGCATCAAAAGCTTCAATGACTGGTTCGCTCTTTTACACCAACTACGGTTTAAGCACCGATACGACGACCCCAACCGATGCTTGCTGCCAGATGACGGGGAGATCAAGCTGACACATTGTGACTTGAACCGGCATAACATGATTGTCGTATCTACTAGTCCTGCTCGGCTTGTCCTCATAGACTGGGAGCAGGCGGGTTGGTACCCAGATTACTGGGAATATTGCAAGGCCATGTATACCTGCTTCATGGGAACTGAGTGGCACACCGACTATATTGATAAATTCTTGCAGCCTCGAACGGACGTGTACGATGTGTTTTCTGAGTACACAATGGCTATGGGGGCGGTTTGACTTGCACCAGAAAGATCACTATAAAACCATAGCATAGAAACCCGCGCCGCTTCCGATAGCCGAAGTGAAATAAATGTCACAGTTATATTCATCTCTCTTATAAAGTAACTCATGATTCTCACTTATATAATCTGTATTATTTCCGACTAGGAGGGGTGCTCTATTTGTAAAAGATTCCTCGCGAATTGTTCCTTGCCCGTGTCTCGATGATCAACCGCGTACACCTGGAAAGCTAGACCTGGAGAGCCGAAAGCAATGACTGTCACAATCAACGCTTTCATTACAAGCAACGCCGTCAGCTTAGACAGCCCGCCGTAGTCCAATCCCAAGAGTAGGTGGGTAACCGCAGGTGGAGGGGCGCCGCAGCGACGAGTAGTATGAGCTGAGCTGGTCCCCGCACTGGTTGATGATAAGATAAGGATCACGTGCCCGCAGTCTTATCCGACCGACCGGCGGAAGAGCATGGAAAGGAAAATGTCCCCCAATACTTCTTTCTTCCTACGAATGCACGCAGCCCCACCGAGCATGGCGACCGCAGGCAATGGCCGAACACATACAAAGCAAACAGGTACTCCAGACTACGATGATCCACTCTTCTGGGATAATAAGTTCTCTAGTGGTCGCGATGTCGGCGAATGGTTGAACCCTGGCGAACCGCTCATCGACGCGGTCATGTCGCATCTTGACCGCCGCCCCGCGCTCGATGAGCCAGCACCCTCACCTCGTGCCTTGCACCTCGGACCCGGTATCTCCAAGCTGGGATCAAAACTCTGCGATGAGTTTGCAAAGCGTGGCTGGCCCGGAAGCCAAATACTGGTGAGTTATGAACGGCCTCTGCACGTATACAACCATGAACTTACGCGAAGCTGTCGCAACAGAACGTCGATTTCTCCTTCGAGGCCGTCCGCATCGGTCGCGAAACAGAAGCCACAAAGAAACAGTCGCAGGCGATGCACTGGATGCAAGTCGATCTACGGTCTTGGGACGACGTCTCCAGGACGATCCCGTACGGTCCCTTCGATGTGGTATTTGACAAGAGCACCAGCGATGCGATCGCGACGGCGGCGCCCTTGACATTCCCTTCTGCTTCCGGGGCATCGAACACATGTCCGACTATCCGGCAGATAGTGGAGGAATCTGCAGAGATAACATTGTCGCCGGTGGAGGTACTGGCTCTGCATCTGGCACCGTTGACGCAGAAAGGCGCCATCTGGGCCACGATATCCTACTCGACGATGCGCTATGATAATTTGCCTTACTTGGCTCGATACTGGCACTTGAATTCTCGAACTCCCCTGAGAGCCCCGAAAGGCGAGACCTCGTCCTTTGCTCATACGCCGGACGTCTTCCACTGGCTCTATATCCTGGAGCGGAAATGATATATTTTCATTCAACCTGGCATACCGATCCACTGCTACCATATTCAATCTCATCTCCTACTCAATTGTTCACCTTGGCTAGTTCTTCCTTCTCGGCATTGTCCAGCAAGCCCAAACTCTCTCTGCGGGTCGGAGCCTTCGGGTCAAAGAACGGCTTCTCCGCCAAGGACGTGACTCTAGTGCCGTGCCGTGGCTCAGTGCCCTCATAATCCCAGCTGGCGTTATGGATGGTAATCCTGCAGATCGTTAGTCTTGTCTTGATATACCAAATGTAGGGCGACTGACCGATTGTCCCAAAGAACACTCGTCCTAGGGCTCCACTTGAACCTCACTTGGATGTCAATGTTCTTCTCAAACACGTCACACAAGTAGCCCAGAATGAGATCGCTCTCGGCTTTATCAAGGCCCACGATACGGTCGGTCATTGCTCGATTCACCCAGAGCGCCTTCCAGCCAGTCGCAGGATGGACACGAACCAAGGGGTGTTCACGTTCAACATACTTTGGCCCCTGCTCCGGGTGTTTGCGATCTAGATAAGGGTGTGCAGATCGGTAGATCGCAGTTCGACCGTCAATGATCCTACGAAACGCAGGCGATAGCTTTTCGTACGCCGCGTAACCACTGGCCCACAGGGTGTCTCCTCCAATACTGGGGATAGTGTCGTTGTGTAGGTGGGTTACTCCCGCGGGCTGACGCTCGTGGACGAGATCTGTATGCCAGCGGGATGCACCTCCGGGGTTGCGGAAGTTTGCTGGGCGCTCTGTCGCTTGCAAAGCAGGCCAAATTACTGTCACGCCAGGAACGCCAGGCACTTGCGGCACTTGAGGCTTGAATACGCAGAGTGATATCAGCCGCCCACTCCGTAGCCATAGGATGCTCAGATGCTTACATGGACCTCAATCTCGCCAAACCACTCGCCCAGCTCCTTCTGTTGTTGGGGCGAGATGTCCTGATCCCGGAAAAAAACCACACTGCGCTCCGCGATCAGAAGGCCCAGCTCGTCTTTCTGCTGGTCGGTGAGGTCCTTTAGTTGTAGTCCTACTATCTCGGTTCCGATGTGCCTGGTGAGGTGGATCACCTCCTTGGCGGCGGACAGGAGTGCTTTCTTCTCGGGGTCCGCTCGACTACCCGGGTCCACATGTGGGCGGTCGTAGTCACGGATGCTGTAGACATCGTCCAGATACAAAGGACGCGATGGGCGATAAGGATAACCCTCCGAGAGATCGATCCCTGCTTTCTCCAGGCGTTCCTGGGTTGCCGGTGGGAGCGGGAGGGTTTGCTTCAACGGTTCCGCCACATCGACAATCCGGGGGTCAATCGGTGCTGGAGCCATGGGTACGAAATATGTTGATTGATTCAGCACTTATTTCCTGGGACCTAGCTTTGCGTCTTAGCCACAGCTGCTGCTTTTGATGTCTATTATTTATGTCTTTCAGTCGGACACCATCCCCAGACGCAACACCGTGCAATAGCCGGAGTGGGATCACATCATCGTTCCACGGCATTGCGCCTTTACATCCCACTCGTCCTATGAACTTGAACCCTTGGGATCTCTGCTCAGAAACCCCTCTTTTTCGTCCTCTTCCCCTCATTTGGGTCGGTCCTTATCTTTTCAAACCGGACCTTCCAACACGCACAGGTCTCCACTCGGCAGTTAGCTTAGGAATCACCATGCAGGGATACGATGGCCTCATCATACTGCATTTGTCATGTATCCTGTATCTTGATCCGGTTGGTCAATTCCACCATCGCGGACCGGAGATCTGACGTTCGAGCGATACTCGGACCCAGGATAATTTGGACCTTCGCTTCGGTCCAGTGAGTGGGACTATTACACCTTATGCGCCTGAGATAGCGTTAGCGATATGGGCCCACGAACCGTACTCTTAATGACATGGTATACGGCCATCGCTCGAGAGGGTGGTGAAATTTACGCAAACCTGGGCCTCTCGCTCTCGACAGCACCATGACCCGTCAGATCCAACACGTCGCCGTCATCGGAGCCGGCATCAGCGGCGTCACGTCCGCCGGCCATCTACTTGCTGCGGGCATCAATGTCACCGTCTTCGAGCGGAACCATGCCGCTGGTGGTGTGTGGTATGTCGTATCCGTCGTTCTTGTGAGCACAGAGTCGTGTTAACCAGAAGCATAGGCTCTACGATGAGCGGAAACCTCTTGAACCGAACTACCCGGCTATGAAGCCATCCATATCCGAGAGGCACAGGGAGGGCGAAAAGTCTGATGAAGACTCGCTGCCGCTGAAGCATGCTCCTCCTGGGTAGGCGTTGCCATTCGTGCTGTAGCCGTGTCGGTGCTGACGGTGGTAGGCCTTGCTATGTCGGTCTAAAGAACAATGTCGAAACGACGTTGATGCGCGTGAAGCTCAATGCCTGGCCAGAGGGTACGCCGGAGTTCGTCAGTCACTCAGTCATGAAGGAGTATATTCAGGACACATCTAGAAAGGCTGGAGCCGATGGAGTCACTATCTATGGCGCGCGCGTGACCAGCGTCAAAAAAGACGGGCATAAATGGCATGTCACCTGGTCGACTCTGCGAGAAGACGGAGAATCGAAGAGCTTGGAAGAACACGAGGAGACAGCTGTAGGACTTATGAAAGGGCGTGGAAGACTGTGATGCTGATGTATATTACTAGACATTCGATGCGGTCATCGTGGCTTCCGGTCACTACCATGCGCCCCGCGTACCGGATATTCCCGGGCTTTCGGACACGAAGACGAGATGGCCCACCCGGATCATTCATTCAAAAGGCTATCGAAAGCCTGACGCATACAAGGACAAGGTATGAATCTCGGTCCCTGAAAGTCGAGGCGAACAGAAGTAACCGTTGCACCAGAACGTTCTACTTATCGGAGGCGGAGTATCATCCACCGACGTAGCCAAAGAGATCGGCCCGTTCGCTAAGCGGGTCTACCAAAGCACGCGGAATGGCATATTCGATCTGCCATCCAGCATCCTTCCTGACAATGCGGCCAGAGTCGGCGAGGTGGAGCGCTTCGAGATCACCAACAAGAACGGAACAGTTTCCGACGACCAAGCGCTCCCGCTGAACATCCATCTCAAATCCGGCCAAAAGCTCTGCGAGATCGACGATGTGATCATATGCACCGGCTACCATATCACTTTGCCCTTCCTGCCGGAACTTCACGACGATGCGACACCAGCCGAGAAAGCGAATGAGACGATTCTTGTCACCGACGGAACGCAGGTGCACAACCTACACAAAGATATATTCTACATCCCGGATCCCACTCTCGCTTTCGTGGGCGTCCCCTACTATACAGCAACCTTCACCCTGTTCGAGTTCCAGGCAATCGTCGTCGCGAACGTGTTCGCGGGGATCGCTCAAGTTCCGTCAGAGGATGTCATGCGGGCGGAGTATGCCGAGAAGATCAGAATGAAAGGCAGTGGCAAGACCTTTCATTCGCTCAAGGATGTCGAGGAGGTATATGTGGACGATTTGATGGGCTGGATCAATAAGTATAGAGAGAAGCGCGGATTACCTGTTATTGACGGCCATACGGAGACCTGGCATGCAGCCAAGGCGATCCAGCGCGAACGAGTCAAGGGGTTAATTGGCGGAGGGAGCGCGAGACGAGATAGTGGCGTTGGCGAGCAGTGGATTTCCTGTCATTAGGCTGGAACCTTAGATATTGGGGGAAATAGAGCATACAGCCTAGCGCATACAGCCGAAGTAGGGTCTACGCCGGGACCAACTGTTGGTCAAGGCACATCATCTGCATCGTCGATGACGAGCTTCCACCATGCAATGACAACCAGTGATCCTTGTTTTCCCCTCACGCTTTAGACCTCCCGCATGATCATCAGGAAGCACGAATTTCTTATCTCCGAGATACCTGAGCGCTTACAGGCTGACATTCTCATGCACGAATGGCGTAAGTGCGGTAAGTAATGATGATTCGGGAGTGGTGTATTGTCTCAGCTCCGAGATCGTTGCGAGAGGGGTAGAGCTCTGCTGGATGAGGTTGTACAGTCAGTCACGTTCAACCGAAGAAGAATAGGCCATACGTTCTCTTCGCAGTAGTCAATGACTTCATAAGGATGAAGTGTCATATCATGCAAGAGGCGTCCATACCTCTTATTTCTTTCGAAGCTCGCGGCTAGGGATACTCAGACCAAGACGACAGCTGCAATGGCTCCCTCACCAGCTGTAGTAGACGAGAGCGCTGTCTCCTCATCTGAACCCATTGTCCAAAAAGCACCCAAGCGCAAATGGGTCAGTTACATCTGGGATACCTTCGACAAGTCGCCCGAGGAGCGTCGACTTCTCTTCAAGCTTGACACGGCGATATTGACTTTTGCATCTCTCGGTGGGCTTCCCAGGACATATCCAACATTACTTATGATTCTAATCGACCCTGTCAATTTCCAGGATACTTCATCAAATACCTCGACCAAGTGAACATCAACAATGCCTTCGTCTCCGGGATGTTCGTACACAACCCAAAACATCCACACCCCGTTCTCCGACCCGACTAACTCCCACCAGGAAAGAAGACCTCGGGCTATATGGCAACCAACTCAACTATATGCAAGCCTGCTGGACCGTCGGCTATGTAATTGGCGAGATCCCGAGTAACATGCTTCTCACACGGGTGCGCCCTCGCTACTGGATCCCCGCCATGGAGGTTTGCCCTGCCATACCCCTCATTCATCAACCATCCCAGCTCTAACAACACGCCAGCTCCTCTGGACAATCCTAACCTTCACCCTCTCCCGGGCCAAAACCCCAACGCACTTCTATGTCCTGCGCTTCTTCATCGGTACGCCCCCCCCCCCTCCCGGCGCAACCCAGCTAACCCCAACGGAATGGCAAAAAGGCCTAGCCGAAAGCTCCTTCTACCCAGGGATGCAATACATAATCGGCTGCTGGTACCGCAAGGACGAGCTCGCGAAGCGATCCTGCATCTTCCACACGAGCAGCGGGATCGGGAGTATGTTTTCGGGATACCTGATGGCCGGGGTGTATCGGCTGGGCGGGAGGGGTGGGTTTAAGGGGTGGCAGTGGTATATCCCCAAGTACCCATCCTCATCACGCTGAAAAGAGGTTGAAAAGTATGAACTCACGAGGGAAACAGGCTATTCCTCGTCGACGGGATCATCTCCCTCCCCGTCGCGCTGAGCGGGTTTTTCGTCCTGCCGGACGTGCCGGAGATTTCGGAGCCGTGGTATTTGTCTCGCGAGGTGAGTCGCTCTCTCAGTCCTGGGTACGACACTGTGTATGATGGACCTGATAACGAATGCTACTGGGGTAGGAGGTGAAGCTCGCGCAGAAACGGATGCAGCTCGAGGGCCGCCAGAACCGGCAGCCTTGTACAAAAGCCAAGCTGAAGAAGATCTTTGGCTCGTGGCATATATACATGCTGACTTTGGTTTACATGTGCGTTCCCCTCTACTTCCGTCGATTGGTACTGAATGGGGGGATAGCTGATGTGCTAATCCGATGACAGCACGTTCAACAACGGGGCAGCGGGCGCGCAGCCTGTCTTCCAGCAGTACGTATCCCCACCCTCCGCCTATCTCTTTCCTCCACGCAGCGTGGCGAAAGACAGTCCTGATAGGAGATAGATTCCTCAAAGCCTCCACGCACCCCAAGTACACGATCGACCAGATCAACGCCTACCCGACGCTCACCTCGGCAGTGCAGGTGGTCACAACCCTCATCTACGCGTGTAGGTCCACCAATCCACCACTCTGGACACAGAACAAAGATCATACTGAGAAAAGCGCAGGGACATCCGATACCATCCTCCGAGGCAAACGCTGGCCGTGGATCATCTTCGGCGGAGTATGACCCCCACCCCTACCCCACCCCACATCCAAGCAAAAGCTAACCACCCCCCCGCAAGTGCATAAACATAACCTGCTACATCTCCCTCGCGATCTGGGACATCCCGGTGGGCTGGAAATGGACCTGCTACATCCTGTCCGGCGCGGGGTTCGGGCTGAGCGGGTTATGCATGGCGTACGTTCTTCGCCTTCGCCCCCTGTCCCTTTCTTCTGCCTTGCCCTAAACCCCCTCTCCCATTCCCTTGTTCGGGTTCATCTTGAGTGTTTTGACGGGCATCGGATAAGACAAGCTGACGAAAGACACAGCTGGGCCCATGAGGTCTGCACGGCCGACAACGAGGAGCGCGCCCTCGTGGTCGGGAGCATGAACGAGATGGCCTACGTGTTCCAGGCGTGGCTGCCGCTCGTCGTGTGGCAGCAGGTCGATGCGCCGCGGTACCGGAGCGGGTTTGTGGCGGCCACGGTTATTTCGGGGCTGTTGATTGTGGCGACGGTCGCCACGGCGTGGTTGCAGGGGTGGGAGGAGAGGTGAGTTTCCTCTTTTGGCATGGGATGAGGAGGGTGGAGTGGGGTGGGTAGGGGTTGATGCTGATTTTGCTGTCGGTAGGGCGAAACATGTGGTTGGGAGTCTGGAGGGGGAGGAGGGGAGTAGGGCTCGTTTGGGGTTCGGGACGGGGGATGGGTCTTTGGATGGGGAGGGGCGTGGGAATATGGGTGAGGAGGTCGAGCGGGAGGGGCTTGTTGTGAAGGATTAGGGGAGAGGTACTATCTGGGGTAATCGGGGTTGGCTTGGGGATGTTGTTGGGAGTGGGTGGGCTACGCTGGTGGAGAAGGATCGGTTGAACTCGTGTATTCCAATAAGTTTGCATGGGATGCCGGATAGGCTCAACATGATATTAAGTACAGCTAGAGTATTAATGCAAGGGTCAAGCATTTCAATCAAATGGCAGAATAATCTGATTCAAGCTGCCTAAGTGTTCTACTGTACATAAATCTCCACCGAGACAGTTCCCTGACCTCAAATCGCATGCGCAGACCACGGTTCGTACTCAACGAAACTTCCACCACATGCCTTCTTGATTGCTCGAAGAGCATTGCTTATAGGGCGAGTCACAGCCTACACATCAAACAGTCAAAGAAGGGTACATCCAGCCCGAGCAACAGATTCTTGCAGCACAAGTCTAGAAAGAGCCAGAAGCACCGGTGGGGGCAGCGCCGGAAGGAGCGCCCGAGGGCTCAGCCCCGGCACCACTGAAGGAGCCAGAAGGAGACGGGCCCTGGCCACCGAAAGAACCGGAGGGCGAGGGACCTTGCCCACCAACAGAGCCGGAAGGAGAAGCGCCACCGGGGAAACCGGACGGGGAGGCACCCTGACCCCCGAAGCCAGAAGAGCCACCGCTAGCAAAGCCAGAGGGAGAAGCGCCCTGGCCGCCGAAGGAGCCGGAGGGGAAAGAGCCACCAACGGTGCCAGAGGGAGAGGGGCCTTCGGAAGAGCTGCCGCTGGAGCCGGAAGAGCCACCCTCGTGGCCCTGTCCGCCATGTCCGCCCTCGTGGGAGGATCCCTCGGAGGAGGAACCCTGGTTCTGCTCGAACTGGCGGCGCTCGACCTTCTGCTCGGACTCAGAGGAAGCGTTGTCTGAGGACTGGCCTTGCTTGTGGCCGCTGTGGCCGCCGTGGTGGCCGTGCGAGCCGTGACCCTGCTGAGGGGAGCCGGAGGGGGAAGCACCCTCGGGGAAACCAGAGGGAGAGGCACCGCCGGGGAAGCCAGAGGGAGAAGCACCGCCGGGGAATCCAGAGGGAGAAGCACCACGGGGGAAGCCAGATGGAGAAGCGCCACCCTGACCACCAAAGCCGCCAGATGGAGAGGGGCCGTTAGGAAATCCGGGGGGAACAGTGCCTCCAAACGAGCCGGAGGGAGAAGCGCCCCCGAAGCCACCAGAAGGAGCAGCGGTGGGAGCAGAGCCACCTTCGGTGAAGGAGGCCGGGATCTCGACCTGACGCTTCTGGTGGTCCTCAGGACCCCCGGAAGGAGCAGCACCGGAGAAAGTCACAGAGGGGAATGCCTGACCGCCAGCGGGAGCGTCTCCAGAACCACCGTGTCCACCATGTTGATCGAAGCCACCAGGGCCACCGGAGGGAGCAGGTCCAGCAGAGCCAGACGGCGGAGGGTTCTGAAAGGCCGCAGTGCCGGTGGGCTGAACACCAGTTTGTGTGGGAGCCTGTTCGCCGAAGACGGGCAGGGCGGAGGTGTAGCCCAGGATACAGGCAATGGCGAATGCGGAGAGCTTCATATTGTAGATTGGGTGTATGGGTGGGAGGGCAAAGTGAAGGACGATTAAAAAGTAAGAAAGTAGAAGGAATGTAGATTTGAAGATCTTGTCGTTGGAAAGGACAGGTAATGGGCGTTCAGATCAACTGAGCTGCTTGATTTCCAAACGTGAACTGGATGGATTGAGGTGAGGTTTTATAGTACGACGTCTTCATACCGATGCCCTCTTTGATACATGCGTACATGCTGATCACGATACTCGTCATGTTCGTGAGCCGCCGACTTCGGGTGGCAGAATTCTGAGACGTCGACTGTTCGCGATAAATCATCAGGCTATTCTGGACCCAGAGACCCCGAGGGTGGATCGATCACGGCTGGCGCTGGACCCGCACTCGACTAATAATGTTGAAGCATGCTAGTGGACCTGGGTCAGTGCGGGTGAGTCTAATCACTCGAGACAGGGCTGAGGTTAGAGAGATTTGGTCTGTGAGCCATGCAGTCATGCAGGAGTTGACGCGGAAAAGAGAAGAAAAGGGAAAATGGCGAGTGACGGTGGCTGAATCCACGTGTCGTCACGGGACACCCGCTGTTTCACCTTTGCTTCGCACTTTCTTTTTGTCTTTCCCTTGGGGCTTGTACTCCAAATCAATTGCGTGCTTGACAAGAAGCTATTCTGCGTGACTAGGGAGTGTTTGCAGGCCCAGCACAATGAGACCTCCGAGTATCGCTATGACTCGAGACGGACATGCTTGCCGATGGTTCCTATGGGTTCAGATCGTCGGTGGAGGAGATCAGCCTCGTTTGATAATCTCTGCCCAATGATGGTGGCTGGATGGAGGTGCGATCATCCATTCACTCGAGTACAGACCACGGCGGTTGTGGCTGTTCCGAATCGGTGGGGATGTGATGTCTACACGTCCCACCCCAGCGGCAAGCTGGAAGGACCTTGGAATTGGTCCTGCAGACTTGAGCTTGTCTGCTTAGGCCCCACGTTACTATTTCCAGCAAGGATCGAACCCAGGGGCCATTGACGTCTGCTAAAAGCACGCCGAACAAGCCACGGATCAACAACGGAAATGTGATGCAGTGACAGTGCCAAACAAAAGACTGGGGAAGCTTGCGTCTCAGGATGACAGATGGCAGGAGCCACTGCGGCAAGATGCTGACGTGGGCGAGATCTTTCTCTGAGTCCTTGGCATGCTCTTCGACACCCCGTACTTCCCGCCGCATGCCTCATTGAGTGTGAATCACGAGCAAAGATAGGGCTTGAGCTTGCAGGAGTTGCCCACAGAAGACCCTTCATGGCCTTCATCACATACCCGGCGCCTAGTCGCAATCGCCAAGGTGACCCTGGATTTCCCGTGCGAGGACAGGACGGGACGGGACATAGTCGGGAAAACCGATGGAATAGGGAAATGGGCGTAGAGAGGAGGTAGGTAGGAGGAGGTAGGAGCTTAAGCGAGTGGAACAGTAGGCAGTCTGGATGAAACCTGATTTGATGCGTGGCGGGAGAAGCTGGCGTGGCCCTTTTGCAGATCAGAGGGTCGGCCACCGCTGATTGGCGGTTCCGTCCACGCGGCCTAAGGCTCGCATCGGGATGTTTCACCTTATTTCTTTCCCTCAAGCAGAACTGCATTCAATGACTGCCATGGTATCGCTATTGCTGACCTTTCACGTCAACCTACCATACAATGTCAAAAAGCACGTCTTCAATCACGACAAGGATGTAGCAAACAGCGTCAATCTAGGGCTGAGCAGTAGGGTTAGGCTGTTTGAACTAGATTGCAGATCTTGGCTGTTGACCCTTTTGACCCTGGCTGGTGCCATAGACCACCACATCCCTGGGTTCTGGCCCTTGTGTGCTTCCGCTTACACATCCATAAACCGTTGTTGCAGTTGCCGCTAGCTTCAGGGGCGAGTACTTCACCGGCACAGCTGTACAGACCGTCTCCAGTGCTTGGCCGCTTACCCGACCCTAACGACCCGCGATCAGCATCGAATGACACACATTTACTTCGTACATTGGTAGCTCTTCTGGACGCATCGTCACTCAGTCGGAACGGATGAAGCGACCAAGCGCTAGTCCTAATCCCTCACGGAGTTCATCATCTCAACTTTGATGACGAGCTTAGGAGACTTGCTGAATTCAAGGCCAACGTCCACAATAGCAGCTTCTGCACTCACCAACTCCAACTCTAACTGCGCTGAGAAAGTGTCAAACATCAAATGTTGCATTGAATTCATCATCCAAGGTCGGCTCAGTCCCCCCCCCCCCGAAATGCGCTATGTACATGCCGCCCGCAGTCATTCTGATTACGTCTGTTGAATACATATCTCGTGTCACACGTCACAATTTCCGTTCGCTGTTGAAATGCCCAGAAAAATAACCCTTTAACTCCTGCCCACCCCGTCGTCATACCACTCAAGCCATACCGACCTAAGGCTGGCCCCAGATCTCGTCCGCGATCTCGCGAACCAAGCCCAGCTTCTTCTTCTCATCCTCGAGGCTCAGCGGGTAGCCGCTCTCGTGGGTGCTAAACCCGCACTGCGGGCTGACGCAGATGCGGCGGAGGGCCTCCTCGCGGGACTCGCCGCTGCCGGCGCTCACGAACTCAGCGGCGCGGTAGACGCGCTCCTTCATGGCCTCTTTGTCCTCGAGGGCGCGGAGCTTGGTGCTGATGATGCCGACGACGACGTTCTTGTTCGGGGGCAGGAAGCGGAGGGGCTCGAAGCCGCCGGAGCGCTCGTTGTCGTACTCGAGGTAGAAGGTGTGGACGTTGAGGTCCTGGAAGAGCTTCTGGGCGATGATGTCGTAGGAGCCCTCGGCGAAGTGGCGGCCGCCGATGAAGTTGCCGCGGCACAGGTGGACGCCCGTGTGGAAGTCGGCGGGCAGGTCGCGGAGGCAGTCGTTGTACAGCTGGATGTAGGCGTCCAGCAGGTCCTCGACGGTGCCGAGGTTGTCCGGGTCGGCCTCCCAGCCCTGGCGGAAGGCCGTCGAGCAGAAGTAGGCCATCCCGGGGTCGTCGAACTGCACGTTGCGCAGCCCCGCCGCGTACAGCGCCGCCAGCTCCGCGCGGTACACCTGGGCCACGTCGCGGAAGTACTCGGCGTCGGTGGCGTACGCCGCCGGGCTGTAGGCCTTGCCCTGCTTGTAGCGCATGTGGAACCAGGCGGGCGTGATCATCGTCAGCTTGATGGTGCCCCACTCGCTCTCGGGCAGGGCCTGCTGCACCAGCCGCAGCTCGTGCAGGTTCGACACGGACTTCTCCGCGCTCCACGACAGCTTCGCGCCGGCGATCACCGAGTCGCCCGGCATCACCTTGCGGTCCTTCTCGATCAGGCTGACCACGTCCGGGTGGTACAGCCGAAACATCGAGGCCTCGGCGTCCTGCAGACGGACGGTTCCTGCAGCGTTTAGTCAGCCCGTTGTTCTCTGTTCGTCCGATGATGCAGGCATACCCTCAAACTCATCCCACATCTGCCCCCAGAACCGCGTCCGGTTGAACTCGCCCGAGGTGACGGCCTTGTAGCCCAAGTCCCGCTGCAGCTGGACCACCTCCCCGACCGTCTGCTTCTCGACCGCGTGCAACCCCGCCTCCTCCTCGGACACGCCCGTGTCGCGGATCCTCTCGCGCACCTCCAGCAGGTTCTGGGGCCGGAGCAAGGAACCCATGTGTTCGGCCCGGAAGGGCGGGGCACTGTGCAGTTGGAAAGACATGGTGTGGATTCAGTCAAACTTTCTCAAGCTCTCTGCTATGCAACAAAGAGAAAAGTGAGAAAGACTCAACCAGAGGGGAAAGCTGACAAGAAATAGGGAATTCGAAAAAAGGGAAGAAAGATGGGGAATCCCTGCTTAGCCTTCGAGGCCCCGCATTTGTTTTCGCCATGTTCCTATTTGCCATGCGGGACCGGGCTGTTTACCGACGGTAACTTTGGTGGCGATCAACGTCTGACTTGCGTCTCGTCCGAGCGCGTTTCTTACACGTCTACACTGTTGCGAGCATTCTTTGGCACGGAGACAAGCTTTGCGGAGTTTTGTCTGGGGCCCCGCGGACTCAATCATCTTGATTGTCTTGGAAATTATCAATGCCCAGAGCAGGATAGCCACGGGCGACGAAGCTGGATTTCATGTACTCGGATGAGTACAAATTGTGCATGTGGAGGAATGGTGGGGTCAGCATATGTGGGAGGTGGGGCCAGGATGTGGAGAGGAAATGCCGTCGGATTACTCATATCGAGGCATACCGCAGTCCACAGAACGAGGTACAACTCAATGGGTTGGGACAGTAACCCTCACTCCTTCACTTTGGCTTCTGCTGTCCTGCTGACCATCCAATTCAACGGCCACGCCACCGACCTCTGCAGCTCCGCATGCTCCGCGCCAGAGACGAGGTGGTCAATCACCGCAATGAAGGTGTAAGCGCCCACCCCGGTGAAGATATGCCACCTAAACACCGCCATGCTTAGCAGCTAGCCAACTCGTATCTGCGGGATAGACAATCAGGGAAGGGACTCACCACCCATGCAACTCCAAAACAAACGCCCACGGCACCCCCACTGCCGCCCTCCACCTCCGCAAAACCGGACACGCCCACCCATCCACCAGCCAGACGGCATACCCCACATGGAATATCACTGCCCCAGATATCATCAGTATACTTGTTACCCAGTAGATAACAGGATTGGGAATGACTGACCTGCCCCAAACCGCACCAACGCCCACAACTCCCTCCTTGCAACGGACCCCCGGCTCGTCCGCTGCTGGATCAACTGCATCGTCCGCACCCCGATGACCGTCACACTGCCCACGAAACCCACCGCGTGGAGAACCAGCTCGTCCGTCGCGACGTGCACGGCCGCGAGGCCCAGCAGCGCGGCTCCCAGCGCCAGCGCCACGCGCGACGAGGTCTGTGCGCTGGTGTTGACCGTCAGCACGCGGTGCAGGAGCGGGGTGGTGGTGAGGAGCATGGAGAGGTCGTCCACTGTTTTAGCCCGGCAATAGGGGGGTGGTGGTCAGTGTTGCGCGACTTGATTGGAAGTGTAGGCGGAAAAGGGATGGGGCAAAGACGCACTCATCTGCGTGTGATACTTCAGACTCAGGTGGAACCCGGGGGAGCAGAGGCCTACGCCGATGAGGCCGTAGTATGGGATACGGCGCGAAAAGGATGGAGACGGGTGGTGGGGAAGATGACGGAGGCCGTGGAGGGCGTAGAGAACTGGACTAGAATTAGGTTTTGCCATTGCCGTCTGGGGAGAGGGCCGCGAGGGTGTGGGGGTTACTGTAGGTGAGGTTGGTCAGGGTGTTAATGAATTCGGCGATGTAGCGGGTTATGGTATAGTCCTGGTTACAGAGGTTAGGGCTTATTGTCTTTGTAGACGGAGGTGTTGGTGCGTGTGGGGGTAGATACCTCTTCGCAGAAACTGGATAAAGATTGTTAGCGTGGTACGGCGGAGAATGAGGTCGGGATGGGTGTGTACTTGAATTAAGACCTACTTTGCATGGGACGTTGGCGGGCCCCAGAATGGGTCCGTTGGAATTGGAGAACTCATTGTAGTGGTCAGGTGTGCGTGGATGGCAGTATTTGCGGGTGCTGCTGTCTGGTGTTGGAATGTTGCGGGCTCCAAACAGCTTTATTGCGATTGGAAGCTAGGCATCAGTTAAAGATTCGACCGAAAGCGGTAACCAGCTCTTTGTCCTTGCTAGTCTCTGTGTACACAGCAGGATTCATGAGCCCTGTCCTGAACCTTGTCATCGTCTTACGTGAGACTTTCGGGAGCAGGGGATAATGGTGCCTGAAGTCTTCCGGCGAAACCTCTCTCAGCATTTTCAGAGATAGCAAAACTAGGAAAGGTAAAGTAGTAAGGAAGTCACTTCCTCGCAATAGGAGGGTACAGAACACCCATACTTCCAACTAGGTTAATCTCGACAGTCAAATACGAGTAAAAGGAAGAGATCGAACATTGCCAGAAAGATGTCGTACGACTAGCAAAAGCGGGGTAAGAACCTATCAACCCCACCAACAACACCCCAAACCAACTCTCCAACAACAACCCTCGACCTAAACACCCGAAAAGCAAAGTAGAGATGCCACCCACCAGAACAATCTGCATCATCGGCATAACCGGCAACCAGGGCGCCTCCGTCGCCCGCCGCTTCCTGCAAGACCCAACTTTCCACGTCCGGGGCCTCACCCGCAACCCGCACAGCCCGACCGCGCAGACCCTCACCCAGCAAGGCGTGGAGCTCATCCCCGCCGACCTCAACGACCCCGCCAGTTTACTCCCGGCCGTCCAAGGCGCAAACATCATCTTCAGCGTCACCAACTACTGGGAACCCTTCTCCAGCCCGGCCGGCCGCCAGCAGGCCGCCGCCGCCGGCATCTCGCCCCGCGAGCACGCCTACCGGGTGGAGCGGCAGCAGGGGCAGAGCATCGCCGATGCGGCGGCGCAGACGGTGGACTCGCTCGATGCGAACGGGTTCATCGTCTCGACGCTGAGCCACGCGACGCGATGCAGCCGGGGCCGGTTTCGCGAACTGTACCATTTCGATGCCAAAGCGGAGGTCTTCCCCGATTATGTACGCGAGAGGTATCCGGCGCTGGCGGCGAAGATGTCGTGCGTGCAGACGGGGTACTTTACCTCGAGTTATAAGCTGGTTCCCGGGGCGTATTTTGGGAAGGTGTGTTGTTCCCTTCTGGGGAGAGCTCAGTGTTGCGTGGGGTCGGGGGGCGTCAGGAGGTAAAGGGTTGGCTGACTCGGGTGTTTAGGGCAAGACGGAGGACGGGGAGGATGTATTTGAGATGACCTTCACCACCGCATCCGGGGCGGTGGTGCCCCATCTCGATGTGCAAACTGATCTAGGTGGGTTTGTGTATGCGGTTGCCCGGATGCCGCCCGGGAGGAGTTATATGGCCTGTGGGACGAGGTGCAGTTGGGCGGAGTATATGAGGATTTGGGGCGAGGTGAATGCGGTGGCGGCGCGGTATCGGCAGATCACGCTCGAGGAGCTCATTGCAAAAGCGCCCGAGCCGGAGTTTGGCCGCGAGGTGGGGGATATGTTCTCCTATTCGACGGATCCGGGTTATGATGGGGGTGATGGGAGCTTGTTGACGGCGGAGGATATACGAAGGGTGAGACATGTTGTCTATCTTTGGATGTGTGGGTTGAATGCTGACTTCCTTTAGGCAGGAATTGATTGTCGCATGACTAGTTTGGAGGAATGGATCAGGAGGGAAGATTGGTCAACTGTTCTGGGTTGAGCATGTCAGATTTCCTTCAATATGCGATAAGTTTAACAAGCATCTGAGTTAAACACAGGAACACGCTTTTGGTTACGCAAAACAAAAGAAAAACTGTCTTTGCAATCATCAAATTATGATATAGCTGCAAGCATTTAACGGGGACGACCGGACGAAGGAATATATTGATCACGCTGTGGACGCAGGTTAGCTACATTTGGGCCAGGGCTTTTCATAAGCTTCCACTGACTCATGTCCCTAGGATTAGCAAACGAAGCGTCAAATAGATAGGGTGACTTTCGTATGAATCCCAACTCAAAATCGGTGTGCAAAATTAGATGTCGATTGACCTACCCACCCTGAGATCTCTAATGAGCGAATAACCTTAATTCTCTCTGCGGTCATTGGCAACCCTCTTTGTTTCATCTTACCAATAGCGCCCTCATTTCACTGCTCATATTCACACTTAGTAACTAGCTGCTACAAGAACAAGGGTCATTCCTCAGAGCCAACCTCTCAACCATGGGGTCTTTGCTCGGGTCCACCCTCTCATCCTTCTCCTACTCATTGTCTGCATCATCCACATCATCCGCCGCAGATAGCAGCAATACTCCATCGCAAGACAACATGGCTGCCAACCACCGTTCCATCTACCAACGCGAGATCCCATCTTTGGTCTCGACCACCTCGCCTCCACCATCCGCGCAATCAGATCTCACACCGTCCTCGTCCGCAACGAACAGCGGTTCGCACGATATGGTCACATCCATCAATCACGCCGCCTCTTCACCACTATTCTCATCACGCGCGAACCGCGCAACATTAAAGCCATCCTCTCGACCAACTTCCACGACTACAGCCTGAACCGCCTCGCCGCGTACAGACCCCTTCTGAAACCGGGGATTTTCGTGACGGACAGGCCAGCGTGGTCACAGTCGCGCGCGCTGCTGCGCCGCATTGTCTTCGCCAAGACTCAGATCGCCGATCTCTCGACCTTCGAGGGCCTGATCACCGATCTCTTGCTGCTGCTCCCCACCGATGGTCAACCCATCGACCTACAAGGGGTGTTTTTGGGGTATGCGATCGACTCAGCCACCGCCGTCCTGTTCGGGCGCTGGACACACACCCTCCGCCGACTCGGTTCTCCGGCCGCTGCTGGGGCCAATCACCAAGAAAACGTGGATTTCGCGGACGTCTTCAACGACGCCCAGGCGGCGATCCGGACCCGGGAGCAGCTGGGAGCATTGCGGGTATTTCATCGGGATAAGCACGCCGTCACGTGTATCCGCATCTGCCACGAATTCGTGGAGGGGGCAATTGAGGATGCATTGCGCAGAGTCCCCGGCGGCACCCGTCCCAGTCACCACGCGGTGGGTGGTCCTGGATACGGTGTTGCCGGTGGGCGGCGGGCCCAGCTGTTTGGACCCCGTGCTGGTGCGCAAGGGCACCATGGTCGTGTACGATATCTACGCCATGCATCGGCGCGGCGAGATCTACGGGTCAGATGCGGCGGCGTTCCAGCCGGAGCAGTGGAAGGCCTGCAGCCCGGCGAGTGGGCGTTTCTGCCTTTAGGGGGCGGGCCGAGGGGCTGTTTGGGGCAGCAGCATGCTTTAACGAAGTGGGGTATGTTGCTGTGCGGCTGGCGCAGCAGTTTGCTGGGCTGGAGGTGAGGGGTGGGAGGCCCTGGCAGGAGGATCTAGGGATGGCGCTGTTGCAGAGGGATGGGGTGTGGGTTTGTTTGACAGACCGATGGTGTAGTTTCTTGGGTTAACTCTGCTGTTCTGGGGATATAGAGAGCGGGTTAATGTACCAATAAGACTTTAATTCTTGGCAGGGAAGTGGAACTAGATACGATCTACAAACTCCCGACTCCATCATCCATCTTCCTTATTTCCATGGACTCCTGTGCTCTGATTGCCTGCCTTGCAATTATTGGAATTCTTTTCTTTCCTCTGCTGGCTTTATACGGTTTCTCAAGGCGTCGATTCTGACGTTAAACTTATTTTTTGGGCTCACGCCAGCCCAGCTATCTACCCCGTCTTTGTCCACCGATGGCCAGCAGCTCATCGACGGCCAGTAACTACCTGATAAATAGTATGCTTTGAACCTCGATATTACCAGCGCCCTTTTTCTCCCCGTAATGTTGGAGGTCGTCTCAGCGGATGTAAACACCACCAACGCCATTCTTACTATTACTACCAACGGTAAGCTGGCGGTCCGGGAGTCTATCCGGGTCTGCGAAAGCACCCTCTTCCGACTAGTATAGTGCGCCACGATTAGTTTCTTTATATATACTATTATCTCGGGCATTGCAGGTGTTGTTTCAAGCCAGAATAAGGGCAATCTTAATAAATAGAAGCACGCGTATTACGGCACTGGCTGCAATTATAATACTATTATGCAGCGCAAGACTATCTACGGCGTCCTCTACTACTACTTTTCGAGTGTTAAAAGCAACAAGATCTGCAGTATCCAGTACCCGTTTCTGGAATACGGAGGTATTTATCGCAGCTATTTTAATTTTGGCAAGGCGGAGTGGTTCGATGCCAGTATCTACTGCGGACAGGGCTTGCCTATTGCTGCGTGTGCGTCGGGGGGTAACAACAGCTTTAAATAGATATCCTTTTTCAGAAGAAGAATCTGCAGAAAGAGCGAAACTAAACATTAAATCTCGGCCTGGACTTGATTATGGTCGTTTCATTTGCTCGCGGGGCAGGGCTTTTCTGGAAATCCTTTAGAAGAAAAGGTTGAGCTAACTTTGTATGTGTGTCTCCAGCGAAGGAGGGAGGGCACCGCTAAAATTACGCTAGAATACGTTGTGGGCAGTTGTGAAGATAAGAACTCTTTGGGCACGTGTGTTTCGCTGATACAGGTTCTATGCGTGTCTTCAAACTCCTCCAACCCTACGAACAAACCCGCCTTGACTGCCACGATTGAATGACCCAAATCCGCCTCACGAGTAGAATCTTACGGGTCGGTCACACCCCCCGGCGAACGCACTCCCCGAGAACACCCCGGAGAAGACATCCATCATGATGGGTTCGTGGCCGATGCTTTTGGTCGGCTGGTTAAACAGAGTCTGTGAAGATAGGTAGACAGGCAGCCAGCTAGCCCGGCAAGACTCACAAATCGTCCCTCGTGGCGGTGCTGGGGACTTGGGTCGTGAGTGGCTCGGCTATGACGGTCACGTCGGCGGCCAGGCTGTAATCTGATGTCATTGGGGTCGTATGCTGGGGGCCCAGCACCTTCGCTCGGACTTGTGATGCCAGTCGGTGCATGGCCTTTGCCTCTTCATATTTGCCCCGGATGGAGAGGGCTTAAACAAGGCTGCTGACGCCGGTGCGTGTGTCTGAATGCTCGGGCCCAGCATCTTCTCTATTATCTTGAAATTCTCACATCGAATCGACTGAAAATGACCACAACGAGGAGAAAATTGATTCATAGAATAGTTTTACCCGAGGACCTAAGGAATAGGACTGGCTACCAGAGTACAAGTGGAAAACTCGATACAAGGAAGTATACAATTACCTTAAAGAACATCTTGGTAGCTCTTATTGCTTTTGAGACCCATTCTACCCCTATAGGATATGCGATTCAACGGATGTAAAGAATAGACAGACATAAAAATCAAGTACCACAGGTCATATTTTATTGATCAAGCGGGTTCCGGCATTATGGCACTGAGAGACGTTGGCGAATTTCCGACATTTTTGGTAAAGCAGCGTCTGGGCCTACACAGGACGAAACTCTATGTCTAGCCAACCCAGGCGGTCCATGGAGCCTAAAACGACGTTATTTCGATGTACTTCCGTTAAGTATCAGGTTTGTAAAGCGAGCTTAGGGAAAGTCATGAGTCACTTGTAGTTTTGAGCCACAGAGCCATTAATAGGTCTAAGATGAATTTTCAAGCATCTGTGCGTGAGTTTCTGTTTATTGGGTGGTGATAAAGGTGATGATTAATATAGTTGTCCTAGCTGTCACTTTTCTTGCCTCTGGCGGCCAGGATGACAATCCTTTTCGTGCCGGCATTGCACAAAGCGGAGGTCCTCTGACCTCCAGTGCGTTCTTGTCTCACGACTAACAAGACCATTCATACAACCAGGTTATTACCACCACCAATTGCACAGCAGCAACACTCGATACCTTGTATTTTGTACGCTCCCGACCGGCCAACCAATCAAAGTCGATTTTTCAAGGCATTAGTTACTACCCCGTTATTGACCCGTCATTGACGGGGGCATAATAACAGAGCTACCGTCCACTGTCCTCAAATACGGCAGGTTTATACGGCAGCCTATATTGATCGGTAACAATACCGACGAGGGTACATCTTTAGGGGCAAGCATTCGTGGAATAGACAATCCCGCCTAGTCCCGCCAAATCGTCGTCGGAGCTGATGCGGCGCAGGGGTTGACAAATTATACTATTAATACTATGGTCAAGATGTATGCTGTAGAAATGTCTGACATCGCAGCACAGCATAATCTTGGAGCCGTTCTTCTGAGCCTGCAACCCGACTTTGGAAAGCTGTGGGGCAAACTTATACTTTACATTGGAGACATTATTTTCCATGCTCCTAGGCGCTACGCCACAGAAATGTGGCCCAAGTAGGGAATGATTGAGATATTACAAGTTATTAAAGAAGGATAAGTAGAAAACATAATATTTAGACCCAACCCGTGGGTACAGGTTCTGATTTTGGACCCAAACCCAACCCGTGACAAGGTCTATGATAGATAGTGTAAGACAAAGTATTGATGCATTTGAAATTTCTATCGCTTGTAGCTGGAAATGTCGAGACACTGCAAGCTTACTCATCGCTCTGAAGGGTGAATCGCTCTAGGTACATAAAGCTCTTCCAAACTTTGAATCTCCTCATCGGACAGCTTAATGCTAGTGGCTGCGACTGCTTCGTCTATACGAGCAATGCTGTTGAGTCCGAGGATAGGATTCTCATTAGGATGACTCAAACACCAAGCAACTGCAACTTGAGCCATAGTGATGTTCTTTCTTTTGGCAATCTCCTCCACCCGGTTGATAATTGCCTTGTCAACCGGAGATTCTCGATCACGAATTATGCTTTTCAAGCTGCTGTCAGTAGATTCACGGAGGCTTCCTCGAGACGTGTATGGCCTAGCGAGCACGCCACGTGCTATAGGTGACCAGGGAATGAGGCCCACTCCTGTATCTAGGCAGTAAGGCATCATCTCACGCTCTTCCTCTCGCGCAAGCAGATTGTGGAGGCATTGCATGGAGATAAACCGATGCCATCCGTTCCGTGCAGCTATGTTCTGCAGAGTCTGGAACTCCCATGCAGCCATCTGCTTAGTGTTTGTTGTTAGCTTCCAAGCTCAAAGGACTGGAGATAGAATTGAATACAATACTGACCGAGCTGGCACCGATGTAACGAACTTTTCCGCTATTCACCACATCATTCAAAGCTCTCATAATTTCTTCGCGGGGAGTTTCGCGGTCCAGGCGATGAATTTGCAGTACATCGATGTAGGTTCCGAGTCTTTTCACACTTGCATCAACCGCATCCAAAATATGCTTTCTAGACAACCCAACGCGGTTAACCCACTCCTTACCATCATTATAGATTGTGGCTCGATTAGGCGGCTGGCGGCCTTGGTCATCAACGCCGAAAAAGCATTTCGTCATGATGACCACACGATCACGCGGGATATTTTTCTGCTTCAAGAATTTGCCAATAATCTCTTCGGACCGACCATGAGAATAGATATCCGCCTGTTTCAGAATGGCGTTAGGGCTGGAAAGTGACACGGACAGCGATGTAAGGTTCTGATCGATTTACACACCGTGTCCCAAGTGTTGATGCCTTTGTTGAAGGCGTGCTCAAGAAGTGGGAATGCGTCTTCCTCATTAAGGACCCAATCTTGCCAATCGCTACTACCATAAGACATTGTTCCAAGGATGATTTGAGAGATCTTGAGTCCTGAGTCCCCTAGACTGATGACAGAGCAAGAGGAGATTAGTGACGGAATAGTCGAATGTCTCGAGGAAGGGAGTTGAGACAACATACCGAACATATTTCATTTGTGGCTGATCCATGGTGATAGTGAATCCTAGGTAATGATATAGGGAGCAGGAGTGAACTTGATCGAGTCGAGAATAGACCACTGCAGCGATACAACGATATGATGCTGGGGTTTAAATACTGCTAGTGGACCGGTGCGGCCGGCAACTCTGTCCAGCGGGTCTACGTCGATTGGTTTTACACGAACCACGGGTTTATGGCCAAGGGCAGAAAGTAAGCAAATTGCATTAGCGCTAGTAGCAAGCTCCACCCATTTTGGAGACGTATCCTATCGGGCACGCTCGCTACGCTAGCTGTACTTTTGCTTTTCGAATCAGATCAATTGGGAGAGAAGTTTGGTAATAATAAATGGAAGATCATGTATCCGTGTACGCACCACAGCAATAATCGAACCATTTTTCCAGAGAGGTCAAAGAAAAGATCAACGGCTCCCCACAAAAAACGAAGAATAAGAGCCCAGGTTCGATGGACTAAATGGCCACCTATTCTATGAGGGGCCGATACGATTTGAGTTGATGCAAATATGCTTGGAGTACATTGAGATTCGTTGATTGGAGCGGTGAGATTTGCAAATATCTAGTTGATACCCGGTGTTCCTCGACGTATGGCTTCCTGTCGAGATCCTGGTTTTACGTTCGCGATCCTCCACTGATGTGAGTACTGGGCGGGCCTTAAAAGAAATACCTCAGATAATGGTCATACAAGGTGGAACAGCCGTAATACATCAACCAATAAACCCAGAAAGGAGCATGGATGGTTCTGTGTAGTACCGTCTGGCTGTAACTTATCGTCGATACTTATTTGTCTCCACTGCACCTCTGTTACTGATATAAATCTAGTGTGTAACGACATGCAGATGATTCAAATACTGGTCTCCTTGCCTTGAACTCGTCTTCTCTACATTCTTTAACACCCCAACAAGAACGACGGCATAAAAATTCAGAAGACCCCAGCTACTTGCAAATATCATGAGGGTTCTCCTTACTGGTGGTAGTGGCTTCATTGGCAAGCACTGTCTAGCATATCTTCTGGAGAATGGGTATGTTTCCCTCAAACAAGCATTGGTAGCCAGTAATTGACCGAGTTGTAGTCATACTGTTGTTACCACAGTGCGCAGCGCTGCAAAGGGAAGAGAATGCCTGGAAAAGTATCCTAAATCCCTCAATACTCTCTCCTATATCATTGTTGAGGATATCAGGCGGTCCGGAGCCTTCGACGAGGCCGTTCAGTCCCAACCATTCGACGCTGTGGTGCATACTGCGAGCCCCTTTCACTATCATGCAGCTGACCTCAAGCTGGACATGATAGATCCTGCTATCATGGGGACAATGGAGATCCTGGGATCGATCAAAAATTATGCTCCCTCTGTCAAACGAGTTGTCATTACCTCCTCCTTTGCTGCCGTTGTGAACTTTCAGGAAGAGGTGCCATTCTATACCTCAGATTGTTGGAATCCTATCACAATGGAGCAGTCATTGACAAATGGCCAGCTTGCATATGTGGGAAGCAAAAAATTTGCCGAAAAAGCTGCTTGGGACTTTATGCACAACGAAAATCCGGCCTTTACCCTCTCTACCATCAACCCTGTTCTTGTTTTTGGACCCACGATTTCTCGATTGAACTCTTTAGCGGATGTCAACACATCCAATGCCATTTTTCGGGATTTCATAGATGGAAAGCTGAAGTCAGGCATCCCCCCTAATGAGTTCCAATGGGTAGATGTCAGGGATGTTGCACTTGCTCACATTCGCGCAATCGAGGTCCCGGCGGCTGCTGGCAAACGGTTTCTAGCTGCCGCAGGGCCGTACAACAATCATCAAATTGCGGCAATTATAAAGAAAAACTTTCCTATGCTAGCCGATAACCTTCCTGAACAGACTTCTGTCGCGGATGGGCCTCCGCGATTCGTCATTGACAACGACCCGATGAAGCGAATTCTCGGAATATCCTTTAGGTCCTTCGAAGATTGCGTCATTGATACCGTGAAGGCTTTACTCGAAGTGAATAGTTAGAATTTTATACATTTCTGGTTCACAATCTTCAAGACATGTTAACACATTCTACCATGTCAAAATCAATCGTTCACAGAAACAGCTAGAATAATGATAACGAGAAAGGAGTGACGGTGAATGAGATCTGTCAACTACAAGCCAAGCGATGAGACCTTGGGAACTGTCGTGGAATTGGAGTAGTAGTGATAGACAAAGTTCAATGAGATTATGGCCACTCCATTTTTGTACACGTTTCTACATATTCACTTACTCGGCATATTCTCGTCTCGAGGTCCCGATCTATTGGGCAAGGACACATCAACGTGTCCCTTGCTCAGAATCTTCATTCTTGGCTCGATCGACCATTTTATCTCGACTTCATTGACCCCGTTTCTCCTATAGATCAACGGTGCATTGTAACCAATGCTGAATCTCATGACTTCGCAGGAAGATGAATATAAGACATCAGGTTCTTGAATGGCGGAAATGACGGTCCTAAAATTCGAGCCACGTTCATATTTCGTACATGTCGCGCCATGAGTATCATTCTGAGGTTATGACCTCTTTCCGAGTTTGACACTGCCGTAATCACCAAATGCTATGAGGCGAAAAAGGTGGAGGCTGATGTATCGACCAGAACGCTACCAATGCAACTCGCTTACATTTCTGCTTTGATTGGTCTTTCAAATCGAAGCGTATCCACTTAGGCTTCCGGGCCTCGTTCTTCACTTTACGCTTGTTAAACGTGTACTCTTCCATTTCGGTCGCAACGCTAATTTCGGGAACTTAGTATCTTTTTCTAATCCTCACTGAGCTAACTAAGTGACTGCTTGATGAGGTAATTGATATATACAAGCAGCTGGTCAAGAGCGGTATCAAGCTTTGTATTCACGGGAAAACAGCCGTAAGCCGTAAGCTGAAGTGAATAAATCGATCCTAATAAAACAGACCAGTCGCTTTGATCAAGCTTGTACCAATTATAGCGGCGCTAAGGGGATTCTGGCCAGCCTTCCACTCCTCAAAGCGAATCTCGAATTTCCGCGCTAACGGGACTTCTCCTATGTCACTTACCCCCGCGGGATTAATTCGAACCTTAGCCTATTGAAGCTTGGGTTGCGCAGTTGATAGACCCAGTCCAGACTCTCCATTTCCCAAGGATGCGGGCGCGAGATATCTGTATCTCAGATTGTGGGTCATGCAGGCTGCTTATTTTTCTTTTTTGATTGGGTTCGATCACGAGATTCGCCTCCTTCGCCATGTTGGCCGGAATAGTCTTGGCCAATCACATACCTGTATTGGCTTACAAATGAATGGTTGGAAAAGGGGTTCCTCGCTGTCCACAGGCTGGGCATGTAACTTTGCTATTTCTAAAGAATATACTAGAACTGCAAAAATACATATACTGTGTCCAGCCCTCGAAAAGATTGCACAGAGGAGAATATAAATAAGATCCCAGCTTCTTGAAAGCTATCGTCTGTATAGCCAGACAGTGATTTCCTTTCTGTGAACGTTGCCTAGTTATCCACCATGACTCTTACAGTTACTGTTGTTTTTCCCAATGACACCGATGCCAAATATGACATCGACTACTATGTTGAAAACCATATGACACTTGTTGAGAAACTTTGGTCTCAATACGGTCTTCAGGGTTGGTCAGTCACCAAGTATATTCCTGGACTGGATGGTTCTCCACCATTATATGCATTTGGCAGCGAAGTGTTTTGGGAGAATGAAGAAGGAATGAAAGAGGCCTTTAGGAGTTCCTCAGTTGCTGAGATTATGGCCGATGTCGCCCGCTTCAGCAATAAATCCCCAATCTTTTTGATCGGTCAGACAATCAAGCCTGCTCTTCATATGTGAGGATTGTGAGTTACAATTAGTGGCTTCCTTGACTCAAGAATCAGTGACTAACTTACCAAGTGATGAGAAGCGGGGAGTTGTGATGGTACGCTTTATCAGCTTCGTACTTGGGCAAGGGCTCAATTCTGCGTATTGCTACAGTGTCATAAATCATAACGCTTGGCAACAATGGATATAGAAGGCGGAATTCTCTCCTAACTAATATCGAGTTTGTGAAGGCCAGCCCTGAATTCCATCATCATGTAATGGACTTTGCTGTATGTTGGCCTCGCCAAAGCCCGCGGGTTCTAAACCCAACCCGGTTTTTAGCGGGTTTTGGGTCGATGGGCTCAAGCTGCATATTAAATATAGATTTAAATATTTAATTTGTAAATTTTTAGCAGATATCTGTAGGTTTGTCATAATACAGATCTAATATACCTATTATATCTAGTAGTATTTACTTAGATATATTTAAAAAAGATTAAAATAAAATAAGAATTTTATATATATCTAAAAAATTAGAACTTTTAGTATAAATTAAAAAAAAATTTATTTTTAAATCTATTATAAGATTAAACAAAAAGTAGAACAGATTTTGAAAAATAAAAAAATAATCTAAATTTTTAAATAAAAACTAAATAATAATTATTAAAAATAGTATTATATAATACAAAAGATAAACTAGTAAAATTAGAATATAAAAAATATAAACTAATTATATATAAAGTATATATATTATAAATATAAAACTATTTATTTTATTTATAAAATTATAAAATTATACCAAACTACAGTAGTATAATTTTTAATAATCTAAAACTATTCGGCAGTTTTAGAACTTAAAATCAAAAATTAGTACAGTCTGGTCTGGTGCGGTCCGGTTCTTGGTCTTCGCAGTCTTTTCCGAGGCCTACATTAATCTATCTTTTTATAATAAAAAGCTCAGTTTTAAGATATCTTAGATTAGAAAGAGAATCTTAATTATTCATATTTACTAATAAACTTAAAATTCTGTAGATTTATGTTAATATTTTAGACTTTAATAAGTATTAACAATATACCGTTTAAAGAGCCTATTCTAGTTATATAGATTACTATAATAAAAATTAAAAATTATTTAAAATTAGTACTCAATGAAACTAAAATAATCTGAAATAACCAAAGTTTTTAGATGCGTACTTTATAAGTAGAGTGGCTAACAGCATGTTATACAATACCTACTACTACAGCAGTCTATACCTATTATTATAGCAGCCCGCTTCTGGGTTAATACAGATTCGTCGGGCTTTTAATCCGGATATCTATATTATTATATTATTTACTTCTCTTTTTATATAATATATTATTCTAGGATTTTTTTAAAAAAAAAGACTTTTTAAAAATTAGTTTTAAAATTAATAAAAAACTATTTTTAACTATTTTACTTATCTTATCTAACTAGTATATCTACTATATTAAGTAGTTTCTAATAATTTTTAATTTTTTTTAATTACTTAAAAAAAAATAATATATTATTAAATAAATCCTCGCCGGAACTATCTTAAGATACTTTATTTATTTTTAAATTATACTATTTAATTTAAATAGATATTTAAAAAATATAAGCTACTATTTACTAATTAAAATAATTAAAATAATTAAAAAAACAGATTTAAATATTATAAATAAAATATAAAAGTATTAAATTTCTAGCAGAATTATATTAATATTATACTAGTTTAATTTTATTTTCTAAATATAAAAAAATTAAATTTAAGAAAATCTTTATTTTCTTTCTTCGGTTCAGTTTACAACAGAGAATAGAATAAATTTATAATTTATAACATATTTTTAAAAAAACTTTTCGGAAATATTATATAAAAAATTAAAAAATTCTAGTTATAGTTAGTTATTTAGATTTTATCTATCGGTAGAAATAGTATTAATATATTAATAAGAAATCTTCGAAAAACTACTAAAATACTAAAAAATTATAAGATTATTTTATTTAATAAATTTTTTTTATTTAAAATATAGTTATTTTATAGTCTAATATTATAAAGCAGCTTAAATAAGCCTATTAATAAAATAATTAAAATCTAAAAAAAATTTGTTTTTACTTAAATATTTTAGAATATTATTTTAAATCTAAATAAAATAATAAATATATTTTAATCTTTTTTTTCAAACTAATACCAAAACTTAATTAATATATTTATAAATATATACTAAAACTACTGGACTCCCGAGAGAAAATAGTAGCTATTATTATTTATTATTAAAAATATATTAAATTAAAAGAGAAAATAAGATTTAGAAAAATAAAAAAGTTATCTAAATAAGACTTTTAGAAAATCCGGATTTTTATAGTTAATTAATAAGTTTTTTTTATTAAAATTCTTATAAAATAAAAAAATTAAAGAAAAATTTTTTATTACTATAAATATAATACTAAATATTATTTAGCTAATTAGTATTTTTATAAAATTAAGAATAAAACTAAACCAAAACTAATAAAAAAAATAATAATTTAAAAAATTTTTATATTTTTAATAAACTAACTTAAAATAAAAACTATTATTTACTTTAATATATCTATTTACTTTAGAAATATATTTAAAATCTATACAAACTTAGATTTATATATTAAAATTAATCTTATTAACTATTAGTTTATTTAATAATTTTATTTAGATATAGCTTATTTTATAATTTTATTAATTACTATAATTAATCATCTTACTATAGATATTTGTAGTATATAGAAAATTTTTATTACTATTATTAATTTAAAAAAACTATATAATTATTTATAAAATATTATATAGCTATTAATTATAATCTAAATCTTTTTAAAAATCCTATTTTATTTTTAATAATTATTCCTAGAAGATCTATATATTTATTTATTTATATAAAATCGATAATAATAATATAAAATCTAAAATCTAAAAATCTTATTTTTTTATAAATTTATAAAAGCTTGCTAAAATCTTATTTCTATTTATATTATTATTAAACTTCTAGAAAATATCTAGCTATTAGAAGATAAAGCCTTATTAAATTATTTATAAATTAAATCTAATAAGATTATATTATTTTTTAAGCTTTATAATTTTATAAATATATTTTTTTTAATTATTTTGAGCAATTTTCTTTTTATTAGCCGTTGGACTATACTATTAATTTAAAAAATAATAAAATTTTATTATATAAATCTATTTATTTTTTATTTTAAGTTAAGCTTTAATCCCTTTATTATTATATTAATAAAAATATTTAATTAAAATAAATTTAATTTTTTAAAAGTTCTGTAGAAGCTTTTATTTTTTTTATATTGAAAAAAATAAAGGCCTCTAATTATATATAGATTATAGAAAATTTAATAAGATTTTAATTAAAAATTATTATTTTTCATTCTTAATTTTAAAAATTTTAGATAGGATTACGGGAGCTAAATACTTCTTAAAGCTTAATATTTAAAATATCTATTATTAAATTTATATTAAATAAAAAAATAAATAAAAGACAGCTTTCCGAATTTATTATAAATATCTTAAATATTTAGTAATATTATTTAAATTAACTAATACTCCAGCTATATTTTAAAATTATATTTATTTAGTTTTTTATAATATATTAAATATTTTTCATATTATTTATTTAAATAATATTTTTATTTTTTCGAAGAACCGCCCTTTTTATACTCTTTATCTATATTCAATATTAGAATATTTAAAAAAATAGATTTTTATATTAAACTATTAAAGTATACTTTCTACTAAGATTATATTAAATTTCTAGAATATATTATATTTTTATATAATATATTAATAGACTTTTAAAAAAATATTTAATATTTTTATATAGCTGATATCAATTATATACCATAAGATCTAAGTATTTTTAGAATTTTATAATTTTTATTAGTATTTTATTAGAAATTATTTCTTAATTATATTGCTACTGATTTTTTTCAAAGAACACCCAGAATAGAAAAAAATCTAAGAAAATAATATTAATTAATAAAAAAACAGTAGTATTCCGACAGCTTTTTTATAATTTTAAAACTATATCTTTATTAAAATATTTTAATTTTGAATAAAAAATTTAGATAAAAACAGATTTTTTTAATAAAATATAGTAAAAATACTATTTTAATTAAATAACTATAAAATATACTACTTTATTATATTCTACTTAAAAAAATTTAATAATACTAAAACTTATTATTTAATTTTAGATTAAAAACTTTTTATTATTATTTATTTATTTAAATATTAGTATTAATATCTTAAAGAATTATTATATACTATTAAATTTTTTTAAATTATTAAAATTTTTAGATTTTTATAAAGTAGTCGAAGCTAAACAGCTGTTAAACTTAATAATATATATATTTTAATAATTATAATTTTATTATTTAATATCAGTCCGGTAGACATAATCCTACCAATTTATTATTAAAAATAAAAAGAAACTTGGAAATTCTATTTGATATAAAGATTCTAAAGTCAATATAATATTAAATAGCTAGTAAATTCTTAATAGAATCTCAGCTAGTCTCTATAAAATCCTAGCTTAAATATAATAAGATATTTTTATAAAAAAGCTCTAAACTTAGTATCTATATATGTCAGACTGAAAGGTCACCTGGGTATCAAAACCCTAAGCCCTAGTCTTCTTAATTCAGTTATCTGAATAAGAACTATTGTTCTAGCCTGCTCTATTTATTCCATCCCTGTATTCTTACCTCTGTTTATTAAATATTTCTAGTTTCCTGTTTAGGAAATTAGTAAACAAAAAAAATAGTTTAAATAGTCTGATATTTTCTATTTTTTTTATTGAGTTTAATTTAGTTCTATTAATCAGAATTATATATTAAATTCGCTATTCTATTTATTTTCTTATTTATCTAATTTTTAATTTTTTTAATTTTATAATTCTTTATTTTAACTTTACTTTCATCTTATTTCTATACATAATTTGTATAGAAAAGTAAAAATTAATTAAATCTTATTTAAAAAAACTAAAACTGTAATAATTATAAGCCCGGAAGATCTTTTATTTTAATTTATTTAATATTCCTTTATTAAATAAATAATCAAATTCTTAAACTAACCATAATTAGATTAATTTAATATAAATAATTAGATTATTTAGTAATCTAATAAGATATTACAGTTAAATTAGTCAGGTGATTAGACTTTATAAATTAATTAAATTTAACTATTTATAATTAATAAAAAAATATAAAACTTGGTAAATCTAAAACTGTTAACTAAGCCCGCCTATCTAATTCAGCCTAATATAATTAATATTAAATAGATTAAATAATTAATAAATTTAAAAATTAATCTTAATAAATCAGACCGCCTTCTTTATTAAGAAACAAAGCAGAACTATTATTAAAATCTTAAAAAATTTAATAAAACTATATTAAAATTAGTCTTTTTAAGCCTATTAATTAATTTTATATTAAATAAGTAAAACTAATATATTATATTTAATTCAGAAAAATTTTATTAAATTTTTTAAATTTTATAAAACCAGTTAGCACCCACCAACTAATTAAGAAAGTAAGATTTTATTAATTAATATTATTACTAAAAAACTTTAATAAAGAACCCTATTAAGATCTATATTAGATAATAAAAATTAATATATTCTAAAGTAATAGAACTTTAAATTAGTAAAATAAAAAACTTAATTAGAATATTTTTTAATTTTTTTAAATTAATTTATAAAATAATAGATACTTTTGTTTTAATATAATAATCCAGGCTTATTAAAAGTAAAAATAATTAGAAAGAAATTTCTAAATTTCTTAAACTAATATAAAAAATATATAATTAAATTCGGCTAAATCTTTCAAATAAATAATTTATTAAGAAACCAGTCTAGGTGAGCTATGCCACCTTCTAGAATTAGAATAATTAAAATAAATAAACTTTTAAAAAAAGAAATTAATAAATAAAAATCTAAAAAAAAGATTATATAATTTAATATATTTATATAAATCAGAAAAAAATAATAGAAACTTTGATTTTTAAGACTATAAATATATTAATAAAAATCTTTAAAAATCTATATAATTATCTAATCTAAATATACTAAATTAAATTTAGTAAGCTTGTAAAAATCTATAACTTAGATATATTTATAAAAAGACCTATTAAATATATTGAATAATTCTAGTTATTTTAAAAATTTTTAAGAATCAATAAACTAAATAGTCTTTATTTAAATTTATTTTATTAATTTATTAATATAATTCCGGATTAGATAATTTATTAATAAATCTATTAAAATAATAAGTATTTAATACTGCTTCCAATAGCTATATATATAATTTATTAGAACTATTTACTAAATATAATATAATAAAAAATAATTAAATATATATTAAAAATACTTTTAATATTATTTAAAATTATAAAATAGTTATATTGTTATAGGATCAAGCCCCTAGTATAGAGCTCAGCCTTAGGCACTAGTTGGTGCCTAAGATCTCGCAATACCACACACTAACTAACGCTAGCCTAGTATACATAAAAGAATTTTGTATAAACAAACGAAATAGCTCTCCAGCTATTTCTTCTTGTTCAAAAATATATTTTAATTAGTATAATCTATCCGTCCCGTAATATTAGAAATAGCTTATAAAAAGTCCTAAAACGGAGCCCGATTAGATGTATAAATAGAATAGAACAGAATTAAAAGAATAATAAAATAAATAGATTAAAAAGAACTGCGGCCGACCGCAGTATCTACGACTATTTACAATAATACGCAGCTTCTTCTACAGAAGCTAATCAGCCTCTGTATAAAGATAGTAAAGTAAAAATCAGCCTTCGAAGAATAGATAAATAAACTATAGAGTTATAATACAACTTCTGTTAGCAACAGCGAAACTAGAAAAAATTTTCTATAATAATTATATAAGCTAAACTACAGATCCCGCTCTTAACACTCCGACGTAAAATTATTTAACAGAAAAAATAAACGCAACTATAAGCTCTTTAAGTTGAATGTACGAACAAAACTTATAATAAACGGGAACTGCTACTCCACCGGTTTAAAATAAGTTTTTTATATTTATAGTCGACTATATAGAAGAGCAGTATAACAGATATTTTCTTAAATTAAATTCTAGAAAACCGAGACTATACAACTCGACGATATACTTATTATAATAGATAAAATATTCGGAGATTTAGATATACAACAAAAGACTTTAAACCGAGTAAATATAATAAAGTAAAAAAAAACAGAACTAAAAGAATTTTTTAACAACTTTAATAAAACCTTACTACAGGCTGAAGGATATAATTAGTCGGACAAGTAGAAAAAAATAATTCTGAATATTATAGTAAACTAAAAGCTTATTAAGAACTTAGTTAAAATTCTATAAAAGTCTATATACAAAGGCTACTACAACCAACTACAGTATATAAACTATAATTTTAACAGAGTATTCTTTTTCTTTAAGAAAAACTATACTAAATCTATACTAGCGCGATGTAAACCGAATTCTAAACCGATAAAGTAGAAATCTACTTAAATAACCGTTGTATAATAAAATAAATATTATTTTTATACAACTACCGATAAACCTTAGAAATAAGCCCGATGGGTAATACTTAATAAAATATAGAAAAAATATAAAACAGACTGCTATTTTTATTACGGATAAAATAGATATTTTATCTGCTAATATTTTTTAAAGCCTGCTGTATAACTAATAAAAATAGCTGCGGCCACGTCTATCTTTTAATAATAAAGAAAATAGTATAATCCATCGGATAAGAACTCCGATTCGGGAAAAGAAGAAGTCTAGTATAAAGTTATATATTTAAACAGAAATCTCTGGACGAAACTACAAGAAAATAGAAAAGTTTTAAAAAGAAATATATAAGCGAATACCTCTTTTTAATAAAGGCTATTTTAGATTTTACTGTAACAGTCCGAACTCTTATTAACTCAGAATATTTAATATACGGTATTATAAGTAAAATATTTGCTAAAATAAATAACCTAATAATTATTAATATTAATTTAAGACCGGTAAAAGAGATTTCCGGCGATAAAATACTAATCCGATTTATTATACGGATAAGAATAAATATAAGCTTCTATATAAAAAAAGAAGTATACTTCTATATAATACCAGACAACCTTGGCTACAATTTAATCTTAGAAAAGAGTTGGCTGTTCTGCTATAAAAAAGTTCTAGATATAAAATAAGAATAACTCTATTTATATATAACTAAAATAAGAATAAGAGACCTGATGTATTTATAATATACTAAGTTAAAATTTCAGCTAATTATAAAAGCAAAACTCGAGAACTACTTATAGAAAGAATAAAATAAGAATATAGAAATATTTACTATTTTATTTATAGATATTCAGAAAGTGCTCTAAACTAAAAAAATAGTCGATTTCTATATAATATTTTTTAGATAGTATTAGGACTTTCTATTTTTCTTTTAACCGGAGAACACAAAAAAACTATTATTATACCGAAAAAAAAATATCGACTATAAGATCGAGTTTCTATACTAAAATAAAAAAGAACCAGAAGTCCCCTGGAGTTTTTTATATAATATATTCTAAAAAAAGCTGACAGTTCTATACTCCGAGCTGATTAAACTATTAGAAAAAAACTTTATATAAGTTAACTATTTTTCAGCAGTGGCTCTAGTACTCTTTATATAAAAGTCCGGAGAAGAATTAAGATTCTATATAAACTATCAAGTATTTAATACTATTATAAAAAAAGACTGTTATCTGCTTTCTTTAATTTATAAAACTCTAAATTAAATTAGAAAAGCAAAATAGTTTATAAAATTAAATATCTTATCTGTCTTTTATAAAATTTATATTATAGAAGATTAAAAATAGATGACGGTCTTTTATACGCGATATAGATTATATAAATAGCTAGTAATATTTTTCGGTCTAGTAAACGCTCCGAGTACTTTTTAGAAGTATATTAACTGGGTCTTATACGAATACCTTAACAAATTTTGTTTAACTTATATCGACGACGTGCTAATTTATATTAATAGAAGTATTAAAGAACACCGCAAATATATATAAAAAATATTATAGAAACTTAAAGAAGCCGGTCTGTTTTTAGATATTAAAAAATATAAATTCGAATAAAAAAAAACTTTATATCTCGGATTCGTTATATATGCCGAACAAGATATTAAAATAGATTCTAAAAAAGTCGAAGCGATTATCTCTTAGAAAAGCCTTAAGTTGGTAAAAATAGTCCGGAGTTTTTTAAAATTTATAAACTTCTATTACAGATTTATCCCGGGATTTTCGACTATTATATAACTACTTACAAATCTAATAAGAAAAGACCAGCTCTTTTAATAAATCTAAGAATACGAAATAAGCTTTTAAATATTAAAAAAAAGTTTATTATAAAGCTAATTTTCTGTTTGTTTAATTCTAAGCGTATAATAGTAGTAGAAACTGATTCTTCTAATTATAATATTAGAAAAATACTTTCGTAAATAAATAAAAACGGAGAGCTGTATTTCTGTATTTATTTTTCTAAATAGAATATTCCGGCCGAGTACAACTATAAGATTTATAATAAGAAACTATTAGTAGTTGTATAATATCTGAAAGTATAGAATACCGAGTTGCGCTTAATATCGGAATTTATAGTAGTAACCGATTATAAAAATTTAAAGTACTTTTTTAAACTATATAAGTTTTCTCAGAAATATATATAATAGAGCTTAATACTAAGCCGATTTAATTTTAAATTAGTCTACTAAAAAGAAACAGAGAATAAATATATAGATGTTTTTTTATAATAAAAATAGAATATATCTAATAAACAGGACCCCAGAACTTTGTCTTATATAATCTAAATATTTGGCAGAATATTAGAAGAGGATATAAGACCGAAAACTAGTTTAATTACTACAGCCCTAATACAACTACAGAAAAACAAAATAGAACTAAACAAAGACTTTTTCGAATAAATATAATAAGCTACAACAGAACTATTAAAACTAGAAGAAGAATCTAAAGCTAGATAGATTTATATTTTAGCAGCAGACTCGGATTATCGAACTCTTACGGAACTTATATAAGAAGAAATATAGAAATTCCTATTCTAACTAAAACTTAAAATTTTTTTAAGCAAATATTCGACGGAAGAAGCTTAAATATATTTTAGAAAAAGACAATAGATTTCTAACTATAAACTACTTTATACAGAACTTATTCGAAGTAACTATAATTTTTTTATTGTAGGATACTCCGGCTAAAAACAGACTTATTTTTATTTCAGTAGAGTATACTTCTGGCCTAATATATTACGGGATATAAAAAGATATATTCGTAACTATAATATCTGTGGCCGTACAAAACTATAATAAGAATTAAAGTATAAATTATTAAAGCTGCTGCCGATACCGAATTAATTCTAGCAGAATCTAATAATAAATTTTATTATTAATTTATCTGACAGTAAGTTGTATACAAATCTACTTATAGTTACAGATAGACTAACAAAAAGAGTAATACTCTATACAATAAAAAAGATTTCTATAAAAGCTACAGCTAAAATATTACTTAAAACAGTTTTTAGATAATATAAATTATTAAAAATTTTAGTATTAGACCGGGGTACCTAGTTTATAAGTTATATATAAAAAAAATATACGACTTGCTAGAAATTAACAGACAGTTATTTACTGCCTATTATCTCTAAATAGATAGAGTAATAGAACGTGCTAATAATATTATTAAGGCCTATTTAAGAGCTTATATAAACTATAATTAAAAAAACTAGATTGATCTACTACTTCTAGCCGAACTAGTAATTAACAGTTGTATAAATACAACTATTAGATTCTTACTGTTCTTTTTAAGCTACGAATATAAGCTGAGTTTAATATACTAAAAGTTCGCTCGGAGTACAGACCCGGAAGTAGCTGCTTTAAGTTTTATTCGATAAGAAGATATAATTATACAAAAAATATATAACATCTTAGATTAGGCCCAGGGTGCTATTACTTATATATAATAAAATATAGAAAAGTAGGCTAATAAATTCCGCTAAACTGCTCTACTATACTAAAAAAACAACTAAGTATAGCTTAATCTACAGAATATTCGGACGAAATATCCGAGTAAAAAGCTAGACTAAAAAAACATAAAATATACTATTTTAAAAAGAATAGAATTATATACTGTACGGCTTAATATATTTAAAAAAATCTATTTTATTTTTTATATTAATTTCCTCCGGCCGACAGCTAATAATATACTGTTATTATAACTATAAGACAACATACAACTGCTATTTATAATAGTCGATGGCGAAAAAGAATATAAAATCGAAGAAATTCTTAACAAATAATATACAAAGAAGAACCGAAAAAACTAGTTATAATATCTGGTTAAATAAAGAGATTATCTAGAACTAATTTGGAAACCAGCCTCGGTATTTAATAATATAAAAGCTGTTACTAAATGGTAATAGCAGCTCTGATTAAACTCTAACTAAACATTGTATAAATAGAGGCTAGAAACTTCTGTTTTTAGTCCTAGATTGTACGAAGTTAAAAAAAATAAAAAAAATATAATAAAAGAATATAAAAAAAAAAAAAAAAGAAAAAGAGAAAGTAAGCAGTCTGTTATTTCTTTAACTAAAGAGAGTTTTGCTTAATCTAATAAAAGCAACTAACTACTACTATATTAAACCCTGCTTATATACTATATTCAGTCTACTAATTCTTTAATAGTATTACGAGAAAGAACAGTAATTGCTGTAGGCTTATACTTAGACTCGGCCGGGTTATAATAATTATAATATATACTATAATTCTTAAACTTATACTTAGTATAAGCATTATTTCACTATTCGAATAGTTATATAGTTTATTAAAACTTCTTCTGGATATTATATCCGCAAGTATTTAGTACTACTAGACTATAAAAAATAATCAAAAGACTGTTAATATAAAAAGAACACCCGGTATATATCTAACCGAATTAATACTGTACAGGAAATCTACAGAACTATCTTATTTAAGTAATAGTAAAAACACCGACTTTTATCTTAAATTTAAAGTAAGAAAAGCGCTAGATATACTGCTAATCCGAAGTATAACAAAGCTGGAGCAGAGTTTTATTTTTATATACTATAAGTTATACGGTTATTTATCTCTTTGTATTACTAGTACAAGAATTATATATAGTAGCATGCTGTACAGAAAGAAAGAGTAAATTACGATTAAATATAACAACAAAAACTTGAAAGAAATTATAACAGAGAAAAATAAATACACTGTCTAACTTTTTAAAGTTTTTATTCTTGGTACCAGAAAGCAGAGGTATTATATAAACAGAAAGAAATTAATAAAAGCTTGTATAGATAAGAACAGAGCAGATTAAAAAAAAAGAAAGAAGAAGAGAAGATATGTACAAAAGAAAAAATTTGAAAAAAAAAAAGAGCCTTTTTATATAATACTTTGTATATTTTATACAAAGCTAGTAGCTAAGCCTGACCATACCCCCGAAACTGGTTATATAGATGGTACGAAGAAGAATTTTATTTACTAAAAAACTGCGATATACAATAAGCTGCAGAAGATCGTACAAAATAAGAATAAGACGGAGGAGAGAAGAGAAGAAGAAGACTTTTATTATAGAATTAAGCTTCTAGTATAGAGCTCGGCCTCAGATACCAGTTGGTATCTAAGATCTCGCAATACTATATACTAACTAACACTAGCCTAGCATATATAAAAGAATTTTGTATAAACGGACGAAATAGCTCTTCAGCTATTTCTTCTTGTTCAAAGGCACGTTTTAATTAGCACAATCTATCCGTCCCGTAACATATATTTAGTCCTACTTATCTAAAAAAAAATAGTATAATCTTTAAATTAAAAAATATTATTTTTATTTCTACATTCCACAATAATATTATATTAGAATAAAAAGCCGAAGAAAACAGATTATTTCTAAATAAAAAAATTAATTTTTTAAAACAGCTAATAAAATACTAGTCTACTAAATTAAGCTAATTTATAAACTATATTTTATTTAATAGAAATAATTAGTTAAATTCTTAATAATACTTAATTTATTAATTAAATAGCTAATTAGATTTTCTAAAAAATCCTATATAACCTCTAAAACTATAAAAAAATAATATAACAGATTAGAGTACCCAAAAAAAGAAGTTTTAAAATATTTTAGTTAAAAAACTTAGAAAATTTAAATTATTAATTCTAAGCTAAATCTAATTTAAAAATATTCTACTTACTAAGTCAGCTAATTAAACCGGCAGATTTTAAAATAAAAAATTAACTAAAATATTAAATTTTTTAAAACTATTTATAAAAACTTAATTTATTTAATACCTAGAATAAATAAGAAGAGATATATTAATTATTTTTATTATTTTTATTTTAAATTTTATTTAAAGCAAGTTCTAACTTCTAAAAAAAATATTTTATAGTCAATTATTAATATAATTATTTATATAATTAATTAATATAAAACAATACTTAAGTAATTCTATTTAGACCAGGACCGGAATTTTAATAAATTTTTAAATTAGACTAACTAAAAAAAGATTAATATTAATTTCTCTTTTATTTGTTAATCTAAGTAAAATCTATTTATAAAAAGAACTAAAGTTCTAATTATTTTTAAAATAAGATATTCATTAATTAATTCTGATCTTTCTCTATTTATTTAGTCTGAAATAATAAAAACGGCTATTTATATTCTAAATAAAATTTTAAATAAATAATTTAATTGAAACATATTATATAAAATTATATAAAAAAGCCTCCTATAACACTCTTCTTAACTATCTAAAAAACCAAACTTTTTTTATTTAAAAAAGTATAAATTATATATCTATATTAAAATTAATAATTTTTTTAAAAAAAATAAGCTAGTGTCTAGAGCTTTAATTAGTTTTCTAATTAGATATAAAATTTTAAATATCTAATAAATTTAGATTCTAATCCTAAAATATATAATATTAGTATATAATATTATTTTTAATAAGAATTCTAATTATTAATAAACTTCTAAATTAAAAAGTATATTAACTAATCAGCAATTTACTCAAATAATTAATTCTATTTAAATTAAATAATTAGATATTAAACTAATTAATCGGAAACTATTTTAATTAAATAACTTAGATATTAAAGAATTTATTAAGCCAAGGTTAGATAATTCAGACAAATTATATAATAAATTATATAATATAAAAAAATTATCTAAAAAAAAGCAACCTTTGTTATGTAATTTTATAAAAGTTTTAGAAAATCTAATTCTTAGAGATTTATTATCTACTCTAAATTATTCACTGTCCGTCTTATTATTAAGAGTTTTAATTAATAATATTTCTTTTAATTAAAAGACTATTAAAAAAATTGATTTTCTTAATATTAAACTAATAAAAGGCCTAAAATACTACTGCTTTAAGTTATCTAATTAAACTAACTATTTCTAAAAGAAACTAGTTTTATAAATAATCTAAATAATAATTAATTATATTAATAAAAAAAATTCTATATATTAATAAGAATCAACTTTTACTATCTTTTATTAACTAGAAAAAATTAATAAATTATTTTTATTTATCTTAATTTATTTAGGCTTTAAAAATAAAACTTAATTAATTAAATACTTTAGATATCTAGATTATATATTTAATATATAATATTAAGAATAAAATTCTTATACTAAAATAAATATAAATCTATAAATTTAATAAAAAATATTGTCTAACCGGCTTTAAAGTACATATCTATATATAAAATAATTTACAGATATTTAATTAATTAAAAATATATACTAATATACTTATAGCTAGATTTATAAGAATTATTTTAGCTCTAATTATTATATTTAACCTAAAAATATATTAGTTAGATATAATTACCAGCTTTTTTAATAGTTTTATTAAAGAAAAGATTTATATAGATCTATTATCTAGATTAGAAAATAAATAAATAATTTATTTTTTATAAAAGGTTTTATATAGACTAAAATAGTCTTTACTTCTATAATAAAAAATACTTAAAATAAAACTTAAAGTCTTAGGACTCAGTCTTATTAAAAAAAGATTAATATATTTATATTAATAAATTTTTAATTTTATTAATTTTTATAGATAATATAATTTATATATTCCACTAATCAAATTGTAAGAAATTTAATAAATTTAAGTAAGAATTAATAATATTATTTAAGATAAAAAATCTTAATAAATCTGTATTATTTTTAAATATTTAGATATTATATAATTACTAAAACAGAAAGCTTTAGATTAAATAATTAAACTATATTGATAAAATTATTAATTAGTTTAATTTAGAATATCTTTAAAGCTCTAAGTCTTTATTTTTAAATAAGAAATTAATTAAAGATCTAGTCTTTAAGACTTTAATTAATTAAATTTATAAATTTTAATAGAAAATAGAATTAGCTCTATATTCTATAGTTTAAACTAGGCCTGATATAACCAAATTATATTAAATGTTTATAAAATATTTAACCAATTTAAATTCTAAATATCTTAGAATAGTAGATTATCTAATCTTCTATTTAAAAAAAATAAAAAATCTGGCTATTAAATATAGTTCTAGTTCTAAATAAATAGTTTTTTATATAACTAGTAATACTAGTTTTAGTAATAATTCAGATTATACTAGCTTAATAAAATATATTATTTATTTATTTAATAAACAAATTAATTAGCTAAATAAAAAATAATATTATATAATTTTTTTAATAACTAAAGTAAAACTGTTAGTTCTAACTACCTTAGCTAAGTAACTTTTTTAATAAAAATAATTCTTTATATAAATAAGATTTAACTCTAAATATTATCTTTTAATATTATATAATAATATTTAAATAGTTTAAATACTAACTAGTCCTATTTTTTCTTTTTAAACTAGTCTGAAATATATTAATATAGTTAATTACTAGCTTAGATAGAAATCTTTAAATAAGATTATTAATATTTACTAGATTCTAACTAATAAAATAAAAGTAGATAGTTTAATTAAATAATTTAATAGTTAGAAATACTAATATTTTATTTAATATCTTAATATAATAAGAATTTAATTATTTATTTATTTCTTATTCTAATATTCTGTTTATTTTGTTTATTTACCAGTCTGTTTACTCTAATTTTAATAGAAATTATTATTATTTTAAAACTATAAAAGTATATTAAACTAAAAAATTATCTAGATATTAAAATTCTAAGCCCTAGTCTTCTTAATTTAGTTATTTAAATATAAATTATTATTCTAGTTTGTTTTATTTATTCTATTCCTGGATTCTTACTCCTGTTTATTAAATATTTCTAGTTTTCTGTTTAGGAAATTAGTAAATAAAAAAAATAGTTTAAATAATCGAATATTTCCTATTATTTCTATTAAGTTTAGTTTAGTTTTATTAATTAGAATCATATATTAAATTCACCATTATGTTTATTTTCTTATTCATCTAATCTTTAATTCTTCTAATTTTATAATTTTTTACTTTAACTTTACTTTCACCTTACTTCTACACATAATTTGTATGGAAAAGTGAAAGTTAATTGAACCTTATCTGAAAGAACTGAAACTCCAACAATATAATATTAAATTTTAATAAAATTAAAAAAACTAGAAAGCTAGTATAAAAACAGCTAACTAAACTATTAAAATAAAAATATTCTATAAACTATATATTAATATATTAATAGTATTTTAAATATATAAATATAAGAATTTATTATATTCTAAAATTATTAAAGTAAGCTTATTTTATAATAAATATATTAATATATTAGCAGTATTCTAAACATATAAAAATAAAGATTTATTTTATTCTAAGATGAATAAAAAATTATATTCTCTAATTAAAAAAATCTAAAATAAAAATATAAAAATATATTATTAAAAACTTACTGTTTTAGAAGATAACTCTAGATTTAAATATTAGAAAATTAATAAAAATAATCTTATTATATATAAGTATTATTTATCTATTTCTATAAAACAAGTCTTCAGTAATATTTATTAAATTTTTATTATAACAATTAGCTAGTAGACTATCTTAGACAGTTCAAAATAAAAGCTTTTTTTTAAAAAAAATTTTATTAAATAAACCTCTATAAAAATATAATTATTTATATTAAAAAATATTTTATATATTAAAAAATTATATTTACTAGATATAAATTATATAGTAAGTTTAAATTATTATTAATTTTTAGCTAATTTTTTATTAAACTATTTATAAACTTTATTATAGGTCTGTCTTCTATTATAATAAAAAAATATTTTAAATTTAATTTTTATTATTATTAATAAATTTATAAAATAGTACTAATTTCTATCTATTTCATATATTATAATTATTTTAAAACTTACTAAATTTTTTTATAAAAAGATTAAATTTTAGTTTGGACTATTTCAGAGTATAATTTTAAATAGAAATTTTCTTTTTACTAATAAATTTTAGTTTTAAATTATATATTATATTTAGATTAAATTTTATTTATGAACAGTATTTTAATCTTAGATTAATAATTAAATTAAAAAATAAATTAGATTTTTAAATAATATCTTTAATATTTTATTAATAAAAATTAACTAAACTAGTCTACTTTATTATTTTCTGTTTAATTTATTTATAATAATGATTTAAATTTAATTACTAGTTATTTTTTTTTAAAACTTTCATAAATTATTTATCTAACTTTTATTTTTATACCAAGACCGGTACTTCCCAGAGGAAGATTTTTATAATTAAAAATTAAATTAATAAGCTAGTTATACTATAAAAAAACCTATAAAATTACTAGTAAAAAACTAATAAAGTATAAAAAAATATTATAATAAAAAATATCAGCTAAAAACTTTTAAAAAAAGAGATTTAGTAAAGCTATTTACTAAAAATTTAAAAATTAAAATTTTTTTAAAAGCTATTTTCTTAATATATTAAACTTCTAAAGATTTTAGCAGCTATTAAAAAATAAATATATTAAATTTTTTTATTTAACTATTATTATTAAATCTATAATATCTTTTATATATTCTTATTAAAATAATAAGAATTTAGTATAAATTCGCAAGACCAACTCTACTTTTTAGATTTAAAAAAAAGAAGTTTAAAATTAAAAATATTAAAAATAAATAGATTTTAAAAAATAAATAATATTTTCTAGTTAAACAAATAGATTAGCTAAGTAAATATAATAAATAAATTCCAATAAAATCTATAAATAATATTTAATAAACCATTCGAAGCTATAAAAAATAAAAGAAAAAATTAGAACAATAGAAAATATCTTATCTTTAAATATAAAAAAAATAACCGAATTTATATTAAATTACTATATTAGATATATTTAAATATTAATATTAAAATATATAATTAAAACAAAAATTCTTTATAAATAAATTAGATTTTTATTAAAAAATTATTAAACTAATCCAGCTAATTAATACTATTTTTATAGAAGATAAATAATAAAAAGCTAGAACTATTTTATTTTTTAAAGATAAAAATTCTAAAAGACGGTTTTATTATTATATATAATATATATCTTATAGTAGATCTTCTTAAAAAATACTTATTCAGTTCTAGTTTATAAAAAAAATCTATTATTTTTAGATATTAGATAAAATATAGTTAGATTATTTATAATAAAATAATAACTTATAATAGAAAAATAATAAAAAAATTAGATTAAACTAATAAATTAGCTTATAAATTAATAAAAAATTAATAAAAAAATATATAATAATTTTAGATTTATTAATACCAGTTAGCTTATACTTGCAGCAGTAGATTAATTTAACTATTTTAAAACTAATAATTAGAATTAGAATTAAATAGCCGATCTAAATATAAAACATCTGATTCTAATTTAGATTCTAGTTAAAAATAGTATAGTCGATAAAAAACTTCTAATTTTAATTAAAAATTTATAATAATTTAAGAATATTTTCTAGTATATTAATTAAAATCTAATTTTTATTAATCTAATAAATCTACTAAAAAGCTATTAAAAAATATTTAGTAATAGATCTAGTTTCTATTAGAATATTATTTATATATTATAAATATTATAATATTAAAAATATAACTAGATATAAAATTCTTTATATTAATAATATTAAACTTTTTAATACTAGTTTTTAAATAATATAAATAGAAGAAAATCTTAGATATAATAAATATATCAGCTAAACAACAGTAAGTAGTTATAAATATTATATTAAAAAATAAAAAAAATAAAATTTTTAAAAAACAAATTGATAAACAGATACTAAATAAATAATAAAAATAAGAATAAAAATAAAAAAAAAATATAAAAAAAAAGATTTAATAGAAAGCCAAAATATAAAAATAAATAAAAATATATTAATCTTTTTTATTTATATATATATTTTATATTAGATTTTAATCGGATTATTAATAAAATATATTTTTTATTTACTGTCCTAAAATTTTTTATTTATATAATATATAATTTATTAAGTAGTTTTTCTACTATTATAGTACTGAATTCTACTATTTAAAAAATACTACTAATAAAAATATCTAATTAAAATAAATAACAAAATTATTTATAGTTATATTACTATACTAAATAACCCGGCTTAGTAGAGGAATATAATTATTATATAATATCTATTATTATAATAGTTTATATTTATTATTATAATAATCTATTTTTAGATTAATATAAATCTATTAGATTTTTAATCTGGATATTTATATTATTATATTACTTATCTCTTTTTTTATATAATATATTATTCTAAGATTCTTCAAAAGAAGATTTTTTAAAAATTAGTTTTAAAATTAATAGAAGACTGCTTTTAACTATCTTGCTTGTCTTGCCTAACCAGCGTGTCTACTGCGTCAAGTAGTTCCTAACACAGCCAGGTAGGCCTCGCCAAAGCCCGCGGGTTTGTCAAGGAGCGGGCTGGCGTCTGGTTCTTAGTCTGGCTGGGTGGTAGAAATAATAGTACTAGTTAGAAGAATCTTTATAATAATTTGTCTAAATTTTTTATTAATTATGAAATTAGATTATTTTTAGATTTATAAATAAGATATAGCTTAAAAAATTATAAATAAAATTAAAAATACATATATATTATATATAAAATAGTTAGAAAAAATAATAAGATTATTAAAATTTAAAAAAATAAATTAAATTAAATAAATAAGATAAATATATTAAATTTATATTATAATAATATATTTCTTTTAAAACTAAGCTTTACTAAAATATAGATTATAATTTATTAAAATAGTAGCAGTAGAAATTTTTAATTATTTAATAAATATTTTTTAAATATTAAATTAATTTAATAATTAGATCTAAATATCTAATTTATTTTATAATATATATTAATTAAAAGCGGCTGTATTTTTTATAATTTTATATAAAATTAAGAATTTTTTTATTTTTTTATTTTTTTAGACTATTAACTTTTATATATAATAATAGAAATTAATATTAATCTAAAACTAGTTTTATACTAATAAAAATAAATAAACTAATATTAAATATAAAGTATATTTTTATACTAAAAATAAAACTAATTAATAAATATATAAACTAATAATTGTTTTAATTTTATATAATTTTAAAATATTCTAATTAAGCTTTTTATTAGATTTTGATATTTTAATATTATAAATATCTAATTATATTTTTTAATCTTTTTTTAAATTATTTTACTAGTTTATATTATTAGTTTATTTATTTTATATAATAGATTTAAATAATAAATATTTCTATTTTAATAAATTTAATAATAATTTATATTTTTATAATAAATTAATTTATATTTCTAGTAGCTAGACTATTTAAAATATCAATAAATTTAAAACTTATATAAAAATAAAATTTATAATTTATAGAAAATAAAATAATTTTAATAATATTAGAATAAATTATATTTTATATAAATTTAGCTAAAAAAAGCTACTAGCTTTAGTTATTTTATAAATAATTTATATAAATTTAAAAATATTATTTAAATATTATATTAATTCTTTTAGTCTGGCTGTTAATTTTTAAATAATATATTATAAAAAATTTATTAATAATGTTAAGTTATTAAATTAGATATTTCTAAAACTTAGAAATAAACTAAGATTTTTTATTTAAAAAAATAAATTAGGATACATTATATAATTTTTATATATACTAGATATATATTATTATAACAGCAGCAGTATTAGTAGTTAAATTATAAAGAATTAGATATTTTATTTTTATTAAATAATTAATAATTATCAGAATAATATTATAATTTTAGCTTTTAAATAAATATGTAAGAAAATTTATATATATATTTTATTATATTTATTTAAATTATAATAAAAGCTTTAAAATGTTTTATTTTATTTTTCTAAATAAAGTTATTCTTTAGTAAATATAGTAGTTTTTTATTCATTATTTTATATATTAATAGATATTAGACTAGTAGTATTTTTAAACTAGAAATTTATGTATATAAATTTTTTTAGAATATCTAAAAATAGATTTATTATAAACTAGTCTAATTAAATCAGTTTTAATCTATTTATTATTAAATATCTATAATTAATTCTTATAAAATAAAAAGCTTTTTTTTTCTTATATAATACTAATAATATATCTAAATAATAGTTTTTATTAATAATTAAAACTTTTAATATTTCTTTAATCTATTTGTCTTTTTTATATATAATATAAAAAAAATTTTATATTTCGGACAGAAATTATAAGTTTTATTTGTTTTTAAATATTATATTTTTTTAAATATATAAAATAAATACTAACTTTATTTTTAGTATATTTTTTATATTTTTTTAGAATTATTTCTTTTTTTTTATTATTTTTACTTTCCAATAGAATTAGAAATAGTATTAATAAATAAATAAAATTAATATTTTCTTATATTAAAACTATTTAGATTTAATATAATAAATACTTATTTCTCTTTTTTAAAAGATTATTTAATCTTTTAATTAGATTATTAAATTTAATTCTATATTTTTTAGATTTATAAATAATCTTAAAGTTAAAATATAACAAAAATTCGGACTATTAAATTTATTAATAACTAAAAAACTTAATAAATATAAAATATTCTAAATTATAATAGTTGGTAATAATTTAAATTAGAAATAATATTTCTTTTAATTTAAAATACTATTTTTTAAAATAATAAATAATAATAAGTAGTTTTTTATTATGAATTTTATAATTATATTTAATAGAAGTATATTTTTTTTAGAAAAATATATCATAAAATATAATATTTTATTCTTCTTATATTAGAATAGAACTTTTTTTAATATATAATCAGAAATATTAATTTCTAAAATAATATTATAAATCCAGTTAAATAGTTAAAAAACTAATATTTTAATAAAAATATTTTTAAGCTTATTAAATATTTTTTAATAATTTATAATTTATATAAATAAGACTTTTTTTATTAAATATATAAGTAGAGCAGTTAATTTCAAAAAATTATAAATAAATTAATAATAAAAATTACTAAAATTTAAAAAAACTTATATATTAATTATACTAATTAAAATAAACTATTTAATTATAGTTTTAATCTTTTTTAAATTTATAAAAAATTTTTATAGTTTATAATTAGATTTAGAAACTTAGTTTTAAATATAGTAAACTTATATTTAAATAATTTAATATAAAATCCTATTTTTTTTAGCTTTTATAAAATATAATAAATATATTTAGAATATTTTTTAT
>NW_020291471.1:0-36081 GCF_003184765.1 Aspergillus aculeatinus CBS 121060
TTGCGGTTGCGGTGTGGGAGGTTGGCGGGGAGGGGGGGTGGAGGGGCGAAAAGGAGGCCGGGGATGGTTCTTCGATGCTGGGGGTGTAGGTGCTTGTTGGGGGTAGGGTTGAGGGCGGGTGGGAGGCGGAGGCCCAGGCCGAGGCGGGGGCGGTGGGGCCGGGGGATTTGGCACGCTGTGTTCTTGGGTACTATTTACCCCGTCCATCATGTTAGTATCAGGATCAGTATCGGTTGGCGTGGGTTTTCAGGGTTGATGATGGGCAGGGAAGGGAATCAGGGTTGGGGATGAGGATGGGGCGGACGTACACCCCGCAGATCTGAGAGATCGGGCCCGCCGTCTTTGGCCAGCTGTCGGATGTGGGCTCGTTGCGCTTCGGAGAGGTGGCTGTATACTTCCGAGGCGAAGGTGCGGGCTCTGGATCCTGGATGTCAGTATCCTCGATGAACAGATGGGAAAGGCAGAAGATGGCAGGCATACCGGGCAGGATGCGCGACGCAGTCCTCTTGTCGGAGGTCGAGCTCGAGTAGAGCATATGGAGTGAGATGGCGAGTCTTTTCGTAACAGGCTCGGTTGCAGGCCACGAGAGATAGCCTTCGGCTTCGTTTGGGCTTGGGGGCTCGGGGAGGCTCGGAGGACATGTTCGATGGTATACTCTCTCTGGAGTTGTTGGATTGGATGTTGATATAATGGAGGAAGTCGTATCTCGATGACTATAGTGAGCTGCGAGGTATCTTGGATGAAAGCAGAAGTAGAATCAGCAATCGAGTTGGTATAGTTCACATAAGTTGTATTTATCAATTTCCCTTCCGGCCTAAGACATAATATCATTTAACAGACAAAGAACAACTGGACTTCGTCGGACAAAGGCCATGTCCTTCGTGAATGAGCTTTGTCGTGCATCAGAACCCCCCATTGCAGAAGAGACAAAGAGATGGGCTTGTGGTTCAGGTTATTCGATTGAAGCCCGCCTAATGTTCATTGTGCTGGACAATAGCAGTTGTGAACGGTTCCTCCTGAGACATGAGTAAAGCTGCTGGTGGGTTTATGTCGGACATCCCCCGACTTCTCACCGGGAGCTGGCACGGAAATGACAGAAGGAACTCCCGAAGATAACGAAAATTCTTATCAAAGTTTAGAGAGAATCTAGTCACTGAATCTCTCGGCCCATGTCAATGATCGCTTCCCTATATGTCTGATAGCCCTGTTCAGTCTACAAAGCCAATGACTCAGTGTGCTATTAGTTCGCCCTCTGTCCAATCAGTACTAGTTCCCCTGAGCCCCCTTACGTATACAAACAGCAACAGCAGTAGCCTTCCCAGCTACCCTAAAGACCTATACATAGAAGGCAAATCATATACCACATCGCTCCCAACAGGCTCCGTACTAGTCATAGGCTGTTTACTTAGATGAGGCTGTGGCTCCGGCACACGAGTCAGAGGCTGCTGTTGGTCAGTGAACGGATCGTACACCGTCTTCTCCCCGACGCCATGGCAGAACCGCTCAAACCAGCTCTCAAACTCGACCCGGGACGAGTAATTCCTCAAGTCGATCACCCCGGGGATCAGCGGAACAAGGCGGCGCTGCAGGTCAGGATCGGTGCATCTCTCCGCTATCTCGAGGCTATGATACCCTACCCCCGGCGGTAAAATGGGCTTCTCAAGGCGATGATGCACATAATAGAAGAGCCCGACACGGGCGGAGAAGGCGACCACGACGGGCCGCCCGGGAAGGGGGAATCTCTCCTCCGCCTCATACCCGCCGCCCCAGCCTTCGCGAATATACAGACGACGCAAGGCAAATTGCGTGGTGGACACCCATTCGTCGACACTCTCATCCCGGGCGCGGCGCAGGAAACAGTGGAAGCCACTACAGCGGAAGGCGTCCATGGTGATCTCACGGTATCCGGGTGGGCGGACACAGTCGAACAGCCCCGTATCAAAACTGGAGCCGGGGCTGTCCTCCTCATCCTGATATCTTCGAATTAACTTCTTGAGATATCGGTCCCAGCCCTCCTCGACGGACCCAACATATAGATGGTCGGGAAGATGGAAGAGCATGTCGAAGTTGATGGAGGGAGCGAAGCCGGGGTAAGCCAATCGGTCATACGCCGCTCTGTGATGAGAGATCAGATGTTGCCCAACCCCACTGCCCATGATATGACTGGGAGGCACACTCCTACCTGCGCGGCATTGCAATGGTTTTTGTGTAAGGTGCTTCCCTGCTAGGGACGTTCACAAAGTGCAACTGCACAGAATCGATGATACTGCGCCTTGAGGGGCCTTCGATTCCGATGATCGGGGACAGTACTAATTCCTTGCATCCTCGCGTGGAACCCGCACGACAGAGTCGAGTGGTGCTCTGCGTTCCCGTGCGCTTGTCGACCAAAGTGTAGGAGGTACTGTGGAGATCAAAGTCAACGATGGTACAATGGTCATTCAGCCGAAACTCGGAAAGACTGGTCTTGCGGCAATAAGCTGACAATTTGCTAAGCGTGCGATATGTTTGAGTATCGGTGAACTGCATCACAGTCGCCAGGGTCTCGTTCGGCAATACATGGGACACGGCACCTTCCAGATCATGATACGTGGCTGCGTCGAAGAAACGTAATAGTGTCACGAAGACAATGGAATACTTCATCTTCCCGGCAAGGCGCATTGTCAGTGACTTGTTAGCGTCATCATCCAGTTGACGGTCATGGCTTTGGGGTTGGGTAAGATCATCGGCCCTAAGATTGCTATGAGATCTGGTGCCATCTTTAGATTCCTTGACGTTCCCAAGATTGCGAGGCAATCTATTCCGAGGCCCTCTTGCGAACGAAGAATTAGTGTCATCAAATTCGAACAATGTCATAAGTGGACTTCTCTTCACAAGAACGGTCAGGCATGGTTTCCTCTGGACACGCAGCAGGATAACATCCAAAATCGAGAAGACGATTGCATAGAATGACTTTCGCCCCTGTTCGAGTCCGGCTCCCACAGCTTCGGCAATCGCGGCTTCTTCTATGTCGACGCGGTCTAGGCCCGAGACCAAGTGAACCAAGACACTATCCAACCAATACGTTGTTTGCCGGGGAGCCGACCCGGCCTCCACCCCGGGATAGTGTGACTCGTGCAAAAATCGGGGCAGCAGGGTTGGTCGGAGGCTCGGAAACCCAGAGTATGAAGATTTTTCACCATGAACAAGATAATACCCTTCCTTCTTGTGGTTGGCATCCAGGGAACTGATACTCGCAAACGACACAGCACCCGTGGCCAGAGACACGATAGCATATGCTATTTCTCTAAAAGGAAAGTCTGTGGGGCCCCATTCAAGATAGCTCCCGTCCAGGAGATCGCGATAGTGCCCCTGCAATCTTGTGAACGCTGAGGCCAGAAAAGATTCACGAAGAAAGGAGATATCCTGAGGGAGATAGAAGGACTCTGGCGCAACCACTTCGACCTTGAGCCGGTTGAACATCTCAACCAGGGTCTCGTTCACCTGAGGCTTGAAGGTGGGATCGGCAAGCACATGTGAGGGTGTCCACTTGGCAGGCGCGCGGCGACGACGAGCATCCTTACCGAGGTACATGGTCCAATTCCGGTCGCTGGCGATGCTGGAGAGCCGGAAATGAACGGCATTGTCGATGCTGAAGATCTCCTTGTCCAAGTCGATGGTGTAAACCCATTCATGATCTCCGCTCCGCCATTCCGGGGGCATTAGCTGTAAAGGGGGCGATTTAAGCCGGTCGTCGAGGGCCAAGTAGCTCATCTCGTAGCGCTCAGCGAGGGAGGCGTTCGAGTCCTCGTCGATGGACTGGATGGCGACAGGGAGGCATTGCGTTTCGAATTGGTGGACGAGACGCGAAAACGTGGAGCGAAGAGCCTCGAGCCATGCTGACTGAGAGGTTAGAAAGACTTGCTTGGAGAAAGGCGGGTGTATTCTGTACCGGTGACATGCCTTGGTACTGGATGGGATCTTCGGGGATAGTGTCGAACAACTCTATGCCCAGACCTTCCGGATAACTGTCCCATCGGTTGGCATACGCAAAGTACCTACCCCGGCAACGAATGAACAGCAGGCCTTTGACGGCCATGACAAAATAATCACTATTGCTTGATAGTCGAAGTCATGGGTGTTGAAAGGCAGAAGAAAGAGGAGGAGGCGTCAGATGGTGTGTTCAGGTTGTTTGCCAAAGGAGGTGAGGAAGGAGAAGGAAGAGCAAAAGTGGGGTACGGAGTAGTTATGAGAGACTATGAGGGGAAGTAAACAGAAAATTAGCCACAAACACAGCAAACTTGCGGCTGACAAGGATTCTCAGCACCAATGAGCACAGAACATCAAATTGATAACCCAGATGCGGTCAATCAATTGGGGAAAAATATTCAGAAAAGTAAATGCAGCCATAGAAAGATTGACAGCGGGTGGGGCACGATGCAATCTAGAAGCCTTAGCGCGCGATAGCTCAAGGACCAGAGATGCAATCAGTCAAGTGAATTGCAGGCCTAGATTTGCTTGCCACTTGCCACTTACGGTCATATAACCTAACTCCCTGATACTGCATATCAATAGAACGGAAAAGACAATCATTGGAAATATTCATATTCATACTTAACATATTCAAATCAGAGAGGAGTGACCTTCCAACTGAGAAGCCACCACCCCAGATCCATGCTCCGCAATGCTCTCATTGCCACTCATTCATAAGCTCGAGCACCCGAAGGCCCACCTCAGCGGTAGCGAAATCCACGGGTTCAATACTGTCGCGGGGGAATTCCTGGATCTTCCAGAACTGTAGATTATAGCCATCCTTCTGACCGTCCTTCCGTACACGACGCAGCATCTTGGTGGACCAATTCAGCTCGGTCTGCTCCTCGTGTTCCCAGTCCTCGTTAGCCATCAGTCGACAGAGCTTGGAGTCAAGGTCCTTGTGGGCTGATTCGAGGCACTCACCGTCGCGTGTGATGACCCGGATCATGACATAATGCAGGCTTGGGGCAATCTCCGGCGGAGTGAAGATCTCCTCGTGAATGCGTGCTCCAATCTGGTCTTGGAGAAGTACCAACAAGCACGGGAGCGAGAGGTCCCGCTTGCGTTCAACCCAGAAATCTAGGGCCCAGAGGTCGTGGGTTTCTCTCCTTGATGAAGGCATTGTTCTTTCTGCTGTGGAGGGAAATCTTACTAGCCGTTGGTAAACTTTCTGGGATTGGGTGGGTTGGTTGGAGCTATCTCTGAATCTGGTGTGACGAGTGCTTTTATATTCCAACTGCGATGTTTGTTTCATGCTGGATAAGGGACGAGCGGGTTCGTAGCTGGAGATTCTCAGAAGACGTCATTCTATGAGGGTGGCGGCCATAAGATTGTAGGAGATTACCGAGGACAAGTGATGATAGGACAATGGATGTGTTTGAGTCGGAAATTACCCAGGGGACTATTATAAACGGAGACAAAGAGGATGGGATCTCGGCTGTCATTTTTTGGCTATATCCATTGGACTCGGTGTTGGCTGCTTCATCCGAAGAATGGCCAGCCCCAACAGCATTCAACACCTATTCCATCCCGATCGACACAGCTGTCGGGTCGAGTTTTGGTTTAAAGATTATTTTCTGCTTAGCTCGTGGATTGCCAGCATTCAGCCGTCCAGATTATGGTTGCTTCAGGATCAGCAGCAAGGAAAAACAGAAGGCAAAAACGACAACAGTCGGATTTGAACCGACGCCTCCGAAGAGAATAGATTTCTAGTCTATCGCCTTAGACCGCTCGGCCATATTGTCCAATTGATAAAAATGGTCTTTAACTATAGTTTATGAGGTAAAATTATGCTCAGCTAGCATTCAAGCATCCATGGCTCAATTCATAGTCATTGTGTGGTTTTATTTTGATTGGAATGGTTGTTACGCCAGCTTCAGACTTCATGCTATAACCGAGTATCACAGCTTGAAATACTCCTTAGGATTCGACCGATTATTAGCCTGAGGTTTGAAGGCTCTTACGCGGCTGCTGTCTGAATGCGAATATATGTTTCAGCATCGCTAAAGGCACGTCGATGATGGCATCCCAAATAACAGTGAAGGTGTGTATGAATGCCAGAAGTCCCCTCCAACTCGAGGCCGAGGCGAACCTTTTGAAGGGCCTCATCAACGCTCACGAACACCTTATCATCAATTGTACGTCTCCCGAAAGTCGAATGAAGGTACAGCTGATATCAGTCGCACAAAGAAAATAAAATGAATGAGATCTACATGCCCTTGCCCAATATCCGCCCAACAGCAACGACTAGAAACAAGCTCAACTTGCTACTGACATCAACAAACGGACTGCATTCCGCCGAGGCACCATTCCTCCACCTCATCTCCAACCACCAGAACATCAAAACGACCAAGTGTCAACAATAAAGTCCTCTGGGATATCATGAAGGAACAGATATTCATTTGCCGAGGACGGGAAGTCAGCATAATCAGGAAGTTTGGAGTTGGCCACCTCGAGCCATGCATCCAATTTCATAACGGTCACCCAGCACTCGGATCGGGATTTATACACTCCCAGACGGGGCACCTCAATCACGTACACCCTGACATTCGTCTCTCCGTCACGCGCACGTCTCTCGGCTTGGTTGATCGCCCAGTCTCGGTCCTGCGAAGCCGAAACGAATGCTGTCGGCTCTCGGTTCCTCCAATCCAGGTGCGCCCACAGTTCATCCCTCAACTCCACCCTTTGTCTCCTGCTTTGAGGTCGAAATGCGACCCAGTGGCGTCCCTCAGACTCAATACCGCCACTCCTAACCTTTTGACCCCTCGACTGATCGCTCTCGACGCGATAGAGATATAGAGCCGACTTCCGCAAAGTCATCCCGGCGAACGAAGAATAAACAACACCGATATCTCACTTCAGCTGCGTCAGCTCTTGAAAGTAGCGCTTCCAGTCAAATATCGATCAGAAGATACCTCAAGAGTCCATATAAGAATGAGAGAGAAGAAGGAAGACAATCGAAAAAAAAGCAAGGGCAAGGAGCGCATTAAATGTCTCTTGTGCCGCCTGCTCTACGCGCTCAGCACCTGACGCAGGAAAATGCATCGGCAGAGAGCGTGTCCACAAATCAGGCGGCGCCACGTCAGATCCTGAATCACCAACGGCTATCGACGCCGCATACTTCACATTCGGGGAATTAGTTCATAGTACTTTACCTGGGCAGCAACGGCAGCAGGAAGTGCTTAGGTGGGTAGAGGTAGTTCAGTTGGCAGCTGTTGTACTGCCACGAACAGGCCTTGCAATGCTTAGCCACTATGCTATTATTGTTCGAATGTTCATCGCAACTGCGCCTCTAGCTTATGCATGCACAGATCAAGTAATCCCACTGCAGAAATGTGACACAAGATGTGCAGTCCATCATCTGATCGCATGTGGGGTAAGATCCACTGAGGAATACGGCCAAGGCTTCTATCACACACCACAGATATACGCGAGGAGATGATTCCAGTCCAGCCCATATGTATTGGCTTTCTCATAACTTTATCGAGACGACTTAAGGAGAGAGAAAACAAGAAAAGGGAAGCCAGAAAAATAGCCTGGAGAGTGGTGTCAGGTCCAACAGTAGCCAGCTGCTAACTATCCCCTCAGAGCCCACCACGCCCACTGGTCGCACAATCGGACCTCGCAGTCAGCAAGATATGATACCGTCTCACAGATCTCAATAAATCCATCGGAGATCGCAGATCGCCGCCCGGAGCAGCTTGACAAGATCGAATCAAGGACTCTTGCTCATCCCTCGGGATGAGCGCAACCATTTGCTGATGCACAAGTCATTGAGTTATGCACCACTCGCCTCGTCAAGGAGCCCGTCGATCTCGTCAGAAATTAGTGGATCAAGAGCGACAAGAAGAAAACAGTCCTGGCCAAATTAAGATAACTGAAACGTCTCTGAGGCCACAGCTATGTGCGGCATCCCGGTCTACTATGCATGGAACGGCGCTCGAAGAGATAAGCATCGTCCTACCGAACGGGAACCTATGGTTAAAAATCTCCGTGTGTACACGGGCAGTCTCGGACTTGGCACTTTAAGTAGAACTTATCTTCAACACGCGCATCCTTGGCTTGAAGCCACATCATAGCGCAACGTCAAATGTACAACAGCGCTAGGGCCTAATCTACTGGCATCCGCTAAGCCATCTCAATCTTCACTATCAAATCCAGATGATTCTTACCTCGCCAGTTAGGGCATATCCATTGAGAGAATACTGCGAGATGACAACGATCGAAACCTCAGGTAAGCATACTCGCAGCAGAGTTTCTCCACAAGTCTGAACACCAGCCGCAACATCTGACGCTTACTTACACAGCATTGAGATCTCCGATGATTACGCACGTTGCATTACGATCCTCAGAGCCCGTGCAACAACCCCGAGAGAAAGCTGCTATGAGAGAATCAGACACTGCCAGAGAATCAGGGCTATAAATTCATGACGTCCACCACCTAGATCGTCCCACCCTCGCAGCAAGTTTCCCAGGCAAACATCCCGCTGCTGACACTTGATCCTTCCACATTTCACAGTTATCTCCTCGAGTGATAAGTCCTCACCACGACCACAAAATGAGGTTCCCAGGCACCTTCGGCACGATCAACCCCCGGGAGAAGTGGGATATCAACTGGGACGACGTGGCACCGTACGTATAATGCACCTTTACAGTATATGAATCAACGAGGCGTTTTTTTCCTTATAAGGCTTGCAAAGTAAACAAACTAACATAACCTAGAGGAGAACCTCGCCAGGCGAACTTCTGGCTCACGCACTACGCGCATCAACCCGAGCTCCAGCCCATCAAGCTCAACGAGCAGCCGGTGGACATCCACGAACAATTTCGATACCGGGTTCAGCCGCGTTACGATGTGCCATGCGCGTGAGTTCAATCCTCTCTCTAGGGTGTATGTGGCAACCAGCGTACTGATAGATGTTGATGTCAAGCAACGGGTGGAGGATCTGGGCGATGGAAACCTCGAAGAATCCGGTGAACAATAAGGATCCTATCGCCGAGTCCGATGATCTGAACACTTCCTGCGGAGGACAAGAATCGGAGGATTAGGACTCTCCACTGTGAAAATAGTCCCCGAGCTACTCTGGTTGCCTTATCATATTGTTTCTGGGGTTGGGGACTGCGAAGTAGTCCTAGGCCTTGGTGTGAGTTTTCCCCTGAGATAGGTTTTCCTCATACCGTCATGCAAATGCAAAGGCTCCTTATTGTACCTTTTATTACTGTGTACCCACTATGGAACTCATCAATCCCATTCCAACATACTAGACAAGGTATATCATATCCTACAACCCCGTAACCCGACCAATAAAGCCCCTCAAAAATGACGTGCTTGCATAAACCCCGGGAAAACCCTTCCGTCCGCAGCCATGCCCCCACGAGACCACCCCCACCAAAACCCCACGGGCAGCCTTCTCGCTCCCGCTCCCGCTCCCGCTCCCATTCCCATTCCCATCCCCATTCCTGCCGGCAACCACAACAGCAGGCCCCCCACTATCCCCGCCACAAGCATTCCTCCCGCCCGCGGGCGTCCCCGCGCAGAACATACTGTCAGTCACCGGCCCGAACCCCCGATATTCGGCACGGCACTCCTCCCTCCCGACGACCGACACCGTCACAGCCCGCAGGGACGGGGAGTTTGCGGCGCCCTCGCCGGTCGCGCCCCAGCCCGAGACCACCACCTCGGCGCCGGGGACAAGCGTATCCGCCCCGACCGCGGGCAACCCCACGGGCGCGATCTTCGGGCCAAAAGTCAGATTCCGGGACAAGGTCAAAACGGCGAGGTCGTTGTCGACGGTCGGGGCGGAGTAGTTCGGGTGGATGGCGATCGCGGCGACGCTGACCACGATTCCGCCGGCGTCGCAGAGGGCGGAGCCCGCGCGGATGCGGAGGCGGCTCGGGGCCGCGCTGGCGACGCAGTGGGCGGCGGTGATGATGTGCGCGGGGCTGAGGATGCTGCCGCCGCAGGTGCGGGCGCCACCGTAGAGGAGGGCGATCTGGTAGGGGTGGGCTTCGATGGGGACTTCGGTGCCGCCGATGATGCAGGGGGTTACGAGGGCGGTGGTTTGTGAGAGGAAAAGGAGGAGGGCGAGGAAGGCTTTCATTTTCTGAGGGCTGGGGTAAGTAAAGGTGAGGATCGGTAGAGACTGATAGGGTTGTGGGGTTGCTGAATGGGTTTCTTCATGTCTCCGTCTCTTTATACGAGGGGGGTCCCACAGCGCAATCTGAGCATATCTTATCTCTATCATGGATGCGTGTGCCTGTTGACGCGCCAGAAGGATGGTGGTGCATTGTGTGACTGTAAAAGCAGGACCGAACCCTAATCCCGGTACTCGTACGACATTACCTTTGTTTTCATTGGGAGTGCTCATCACATCCGGTGACAGAACCAATCCTACCTGAAGTCATTCGCTCCTTGACAGGATCTTATCACTGGATCAGTTCGTCGCGCCAGGTGACCCAGCAGTAGGACAGTCGGAATAAGGTTCTGACGCGGGAGGGCGTCCCTTGTCGCAACATAGAACACCATGGTATGCGCCGTTCGGGGGTCAGCTCCTGTTCCTGTTAGGTTAGTTATAGTAGTTGCTTTTTCTGTTATGTATTAAAATGCATATGTGAATGCTCCACATCCCCACCGAAAGTGTTCATTTTATATCAAGTGACCTTCTTATGCCTTTCTTCTAATCCAGTCTGCTAGCATATAGCCTCTATGTAGAGTAGTTCTGTTTAGCTCTATTCGCGAAGCTCCAAGGTGTAGCTCTATTATGATACCTGCAATGCTATGTGCCAAAATAAGGTTCTTACATTTTTGCCGAACCCTCCAATCTATTCAGCTACATTCATTCAAGTCTGCACGGGTGAATATGGGGTATGTAGTTATACGGGGCCTCGAAACAAGGAACATACTTGAGCTGGTAGCTGATTCCGTTTGTCGGTTTAGCTTACCACATCAAGTGTTCGGGAAAGTCTTTGCCGCAGTTGTCACCCTTTGAGAAAGACTGTGGTAGTCAATTTTCTCTATTCTGACTTTCTCTATTCTGTGCTTTGAGGATGATGGGGGTCCTGGCCTTAAGAGCGGTCACGGTAGCACTATCTGGGCCGTTCTCAGAGTCGTTATGGATGCTATTTCTGAACCATTTCTCACAGGGTGCTCTGGGATTTGTCGAGCACGCTGGCTTGCTGCACAGTCGTGTCAGGGTGTGGCACTTGCCTGCCTGTCGGATACCTGATTATATCTTGACCATACTTCTGTTCTGGATGAGCTTTTATCTATATATATACTGTGACGATGTCTACTATTATTCTGCATTAGCACGAAATGTCCTTGTTAGAAAGAACCACAATATCAGCTCGGTCTATCACCTGCGTTCTAAGTCTTGCCTGTTGCACCCTGCCTTGCCTGGTTACAGATGGATACAGCGGGCCACTCTGCAAAAGTCTGGTCTCTTGCCCAAGGTGGCCATGCGTTCTGGCAAGCTGCTCACCGCCTGCCACGCCCATTGTAAGGGTTCAGCTCAGATAACCTCAAGTAGTTTGAGTCAATCGCGTATCCACGTCCTCAACACCGTACTCAATCTTTGCCACCTATAGGTTCATGTTGCTGGAACAATACATTATAATAGAGCCTTTGATATCATGCAAAAATAAGGAGTGTCCATCACATACGACCACAGGGTGTGGAAAATAGGGCTTCCCGTCCGCTCAGCCGTACTCAAGCCACACGCCGGGAGGTTAGTAGTTGGGTGGGTGACCACCAGCGAATCCCTTCTGTTGTATGTTTTTGGGCCCAGTTCCTTCTTTTGTTTCTGGAAGGTCTTTCTTTTTCTTTTGAAAATCAAAAGCAACCAGATGTCCTTCTCCCTCTACGAATGATCAAATGATGTCACTGCGAAGAAGCATTATTTACTCATCTAGCTCATAGTAGGACCATTCATCCGAATACAGCTCTCGCTATAATGTCAGTGTAGTAATATCTGCTGCTTTTGTGAGCATATACCATTAACACCGGACATTTGGTATCGTGAAGCACATTTACACGTAGTCTTGATCATTACTGGATCCGGTAATACTTAGACAAGTAAGGCTATTACTTAGTAAAGCATGATTATATTAGCCTTTAGCGGCGAACCAAATCATATTCCAACTTCTCCAACAGCATAGGCTCCAGTTGCCTCAGACTGCAAGACCCCCGTCCTCCCACGAACCGAAGGAGACCCTCGAAGAACATTAGGTCAGGGCCCTACCATCGGAACCAACCTCTCACCCCCTACATCACATAGAATCCTGTATATTGATACAGCATCAGGTCCATTAGGCCTTGGACATGGCGACCACCAAAGCTCAACGTCTTTGTAGGCCGGGGAATATGTACTACCAGTTACGGAGGGGTCGACAAACTGAAGCGTTTCCATGAAAGGATCAATGTCGTCTCTTAGAGAATTTAATAAAGTACTACAGAATGCAAGTCATACTTGTGTGTAAGTGGTGGTAAGATGCTTGTTTCACGAGTTTGACACAGCTGGGACCTCGCGTTGACAAACAGACGCGGACCTGTACTTAAAGATGACGCTACGGAGCTGCCAATGATTGGACGACTGGGACGGCTTATCTCTTGGTATATATACAGCCATCCATTCTGGAAACTAGTACTAATATTGGGTGAACAATCTCTCTTTGTACTTGATCGTGACATCGTGTAGCGGATTTTCAGCAGGACTCGGATGCTTGTTGAAAGGATTTGAATATGACCCGCTCTCTAGAGAGCGGTACGCATCTTTCGCCACGTCGAAGCTTCCGATCATTTCATATGTCGCTTTGCTTGTGGGTGAGGAGGGAGAGCAAACCGCGGTGGTTATCTGGAAACGAGGCCCATTCGTGATCGCCTAAGTCCTGGATGAGATTATTTTCTTGTGAGTGCTGTTCTTCAGACCAGGCACCTACCTTCTCAGACAGGCAGATAGATTGACAGATACACCCTCGTAATTTGCGGGTCATCGCAAGCGAATTGGACTACGTACATATTTATATGTTGAATAGTGAAATATGTAAGCCGCTACTGGGTACTGTATTGTAAGTTACCGGGAACCAACCCCGGACGGATGACGGATCACGGGAGGGCCCGAGCCTTCCCGAACATCTAGATTACAGTCGTGAACCCTAACGTACCATTGGGCACATTGGTTTGATTTGACAGAAATCAACGAAAACAAGGGCACACTGTTCGCAATGCGTTTTCGCGAGGGAGGAATGCGTTGAACGACCGTCGGTGGCCCTGAGACACACTTTCTGTGCCTGCCGGGGTTGCTCGCTGACGGCTATTCTCTGTTGGCGGGATGATTATGATTTGATCAACACCGCCGTTAGGCGTTCGTAGCGGCAAGGGGAACTACTGTAAAGGCCCACTAAGGACATCTAGGGACGTTGTGCATTTTTTCTGGCTTTTTGCAACAAGCGAGAGCATCTCTTATTCATTGTATCATTCTAAAGACCTCTGGTGGATGTATCAACTGCGTGATCTATAGTGTACAGAGACTCGTGAAATTACTTTGACCAGCAGACAAAATATGATTCGTTCTCATTCACCACTCATATATATCCTGGGTAGATGATTGGGTGGACCACTAAAGCTTAAGGCCGGGTCTATGTATCTATCCTCGGGGAATATAGTATATCTAGAAAGTATTAAAATCCCTCAAAGTGAAACCCTATACCCGGCCTTAATAGGCTGCTGGTCCTCTTCCCAGCCCGAACGCTACATGCACCATCATTCAAAACTCCATGCTATCAATCTTTACGTGCATAGCTCAAAGATAAAAGCACAAATATACACTCTTAGGTGCTGCAAGAATCAATCCAAGCGGAAAAAAACATGGTTTTATTTTTCTACTTTTTTTTTGCTTCGTTTCTAGATAACCACTCCAACACAACCGCACCTGATTCCAAATTACCATGCAGACATAAAGCAACGACAGAAGAGGATTTACCAGATAGCTTTACCACCTACACATACAGCCAGCCGAAAACCCATCAAGCCTTCGCAGAAGGACAGACCTTCCCAGGGCCCGGCTTGCCCTTCTCCGGATCATCCACCCATTCCATCTCGTAGACATTGTAGTTGATCAGCATGACCTCGATCTTACCCGCATTCCCATCGATCAGAAACGTGTCAATGCCATCCAACACCTGCAGGTTATGGACTTTGTCATGGTACTCCCAGCGCTCGGTCACCCAGCCCTGCTTGGGGACGACGTGGGTGCCGATGATATTGTACTGGGTGGTGGGCAGCACGCTGTTCAGCAGGCGGGCCGACTCCTGGATCCCCTCGTGGTGGTACAGGATGCGGTCGAAGGTGCCGACGAACGCCATCTTGAGGTCGACCGAGTAGTTGCGCGCGATGTCCAGCGGGATGTCGCCGATGTAGCGCAGCAGGATATGCTCCCAGTAGACCACGGCCACGGTGCGGCCCGTGTCGGCCGGCAGCTTGTCCGGGTAGTCCTTGACCAGGTACTCGAGGACCTCCGGGGGCGGCTTGCTGGCCGCTTCCTCGATGTTGTCGGACATGATGGCGAACTGCGCCCGCAGCCACTCCTCGCCCTGCGGGAGGCGCGGGTCCGTCACGATCAGCTCCGGGTGGTGGGCCACGATCCAGTTCGCCACCCCGATGTGCGTCTCGCCTTGGTCCAGCGTCAGCTTGAGGATCGTGTAGCTGTCGCTGTCGCGGATGGTCACGTCCGCGCCCTGGGTGGAGAGCAGCTCCACGGCCGGCTGTTGGTTCGCGATCGCCGCCGCCATGATGGGTGTGATCCCGTGGCATTCGGCGCATTTCATGTTGAGGCGGTCAGGCTTCTCCGACAGCAGGCGTTTGATCTCATCGCGGTTGCCGGTCTTGGCGGCCGCGAAGATGGCATCGCAGTTGCTGATGGGGTCTTCGCCGCCTTTGGTTGTCTTGTGGTGGACGGCCTTGCTGTGGACTGGAATAGGTCCGTTCTGCTGTGGGGCTGAAGGCATTTTGGAAGAGGTTGATTGAGGATTTCTCCGAATTTGCGATTGATCTTAGACTTGAAGGTCTTTCCTTGTTTCTGATTCTGCTGATAGTGAGCTCTACCAACGCTGACATGGAGCCTTTTATATGTGGATGTCCTGCATTGGAGATTAGATATCTGAGATGGAAGCTCTGTGAACTCTGCTGCACTGATCGGAGTCAATGACGTTGCAGATACTATGATCGATGCTACATGCTACTGTGCCATTCTAGCTCAGACTAGTAGCACTGTATCAGCATGACGGCAGATCTGGGGAAATGAAGAATCTCGAGACTGAAAACGGATGCTTGAGACATAATCTGGATGTTGTATCTATCTCGGTCAGTGATGCTTCCGGCGAGGAGGCGAGGCCTAGGCTACGGATTCACCGTGATAGCCCCACGGAGATGTCTAGAATCCACTAGAGCGTCGCTGGTACGGTTGCTGGCAGATGTCACGGCATGAAGTGATGCGTTGGGTCATGTGGAGCTCCATGCCACCTCTGAAGGCCTTTCGGGGCAACAAGGCCATCTGGATCTTCTGCATTTGGTAGTTCCGTGTAGTTCAAGACGAGAGATCTTCGGGACCGTTCGAAGTGAGGTCATGATGCTGACGCTAGACATTGGTTGAATGTCTAATTTAGCTTGCTAGAGTATTATACTATACGCAAACATGTCCGCGGACATCCGCTTCCACGGCAGGCGGGAATATGGTTCCTGATTACTTCAATCCTCTCTGTTGCACCTCGACAGTCAATTATGTCACTACCGAATGCATCAAACGCCATGGGTTGCCGGCTCTAGATTCTGGGGATACTAAGAACTTGACGGGGAGATAGTTCTCACGTCGATAACGCTTTGAGGCATATCCATCGATCAACCTGGTAGCCCAGTTTCCTACGTCAATCATGATCCAGTCCTAACTGCGCGATCTTGGTGAACAATCGAGGTCGAGCGAGGATTTTTCACATAGAATCATCGCCATGGTCAATTGACTGGATAATGGTCATGATTGGGAGACTTGCGTCAGAGTAGCGACAGGAAGGTTCCCGGTTCCGAGATGGCACCGCAAACAGTACCACTGAGGTGTAGCACTCGATGCCATACCTGAGATGTCTAAATCACTCCAGCTGGAACATCTTTCTATGACCAGAGCGGGGCCCATTCATTAGTGTCAGACTGATTTCAGCGGACGAAAGCACAATTTCACTTGGATTGCTCATATAGGACGGCTAAGATTCCTACTCGATTTGGCTTATTCTCTATGATTTCTCAGGACAAGAGAATGATTTCGTCATGTGATTGTCTTTGCTCAATGCATCTCCAAGAAACCTGTCGGTGTATACTCTACAGTCTAAATTGTAATTCAGTAACTGGGAAGGAGTGTTTGACTAACCGCCACCCGAAGATTACAGGGATCGACAAGAGCGTGATAAACCTGACACCCGCAGGTTGTGCGCATGTACACAGGGCTTACAAGCCACTGTGACAAGAAGCCAGAATGACCTGTCGCGAAAATATATGGTGGTCGTGGCTGTTGTTGGCGGGGTCGAAATAGAAAAAGCAAAAACATACAACAGAAGGGATTCGCTGGTGGTCACCCACCCAACTACTAACCTCCCGGCGTGTGGCTTGAGTACGGCTGAGCGGACGGGAAGCCCTATTTTCCACACCCTATGGTCGTATGTACCAGCATCCGTAGTAGAAAATATTATATGGCTAGCATCACTACCGAGCTAGCTCCTGAATCAGTTCATGGTTCTCAGCTGTAATAGCTGACCGACTTATCACTCCAACTACTACCTCAGCAGCAGGTGCTCATGACTCCATGGGTTCCTGGCAAAGCGTGCATACATACGGCTGCGCTGGTGCTATATACAGTACCTCATAGCACCTTACAGTACTTCCTGAATTAAAGCCTCAGCTCAGCCTCCACCACCCTCTCATACTTCACCACATTGGCAAACACCTCTACAGCGGTCGCCGGTGACCGCCAGCCCAACCGCCGCGAGGGTGCCCCTCCCTCCACCTGCACAGCACCCTGGGGATCTCATCCACGGAGGTCGTGACCGAGACGCGGCACTACCCTACAGCATTCTTTTATAGGTACTACCCTCCCTCGCCACGAATTTCACAACTTGTCATAACTTCCAAAGTTTGTTCCAAATTCGACAAAGACTTTTAATCTGGGTTTGAGGTGACTATATCACCTATTGCATGCTTCTCAATTTCTGATCCCACTATAAGGGTATGCGTCAGTACCGTCACGTGCAAAACCTGCCGCCTCCTCCCAACGGAGCCCTAAGCAGGACACGAAGGCCGTTGCCCATACGTACCTAACTTGAGAGGTCCAACACGCAGAACTCATGATCATGCTTTCATTTGAGTAGATTAATCTGTAGCAGAGGTAAATCTTGGCAGATTTCGTCGGAGACTCCGCCGAGGTCTAGTTGTAGGTTTGGAAACCGTCTATACTCAAGCACCCTGCTTGGAGTCAGCCTCCTGCAACGGGCCGCATAGGGCAGACGACTAAATCGTCAGAGTGTCGTCCACCGACAAATTAAGATACAACAGCAATAAAACCCAACCACGACCGCCATTGTAACCATGTATAGTGGACATCTTCAATCAATCTTAGTGCCAATAATTGTCCGCCTTATCCTCACCAAACCATCCTGCCTGTTCACTCAAACCATTGGTGATCCCAGCCACAAGACAACGAGCAGCAAAAGTGGCCGGGTGAACGCCACCGAGAGCATCCCAGGTTGGGGCCGTCAACGCCGGCTTTAGCTCGGTCCCCAGATCGCACGCGTCCAGGCTGGTGCCGTATTTGGCATTCAGGGCACTATGGGCGCTATTCGCATCGTCCTTGGCCTCCAGGACCTTCTGTGCGATAAAGTCGCTGGTGGGCTTCCACAGCGCCTTATACTCATCCATGGCTGCCTGCTGCTGCGCCTCCTGAGCGTAGACCTTTCCGATCCACCGACCGCAGGATGCAGAGAGATCAACGCCTTCCGAATCACCGTTTCCGATCAAACCTCTTCCAAGGCCGAAGCTGACGAGGTTAATGGTTGCCTTACTGATCAACATTCGGCCGACCATCATGTCGATCAACTTTTCTATTGTTGTATCGGAATAACGTTCCAGCATATGCCCGACGATCTGAGGGCCGAGCTGCTTCGCTCGGGGCCCCGCCAATGTGCTGAATGCGGTCCGGAGGGACTCCAAACCCTTCTCCTGGGAGAAGGCCTTCTCAAAGGCTGGCCATGCTTCCCTTCCCGACTCGTGAATATGTCGTGGGCTTGACCGAACTCAATGCACTTGACCTGAACCTGTTGCATCGTGGACTTGGCATCGGTCACATCGAAACGATCGCACCAGCCACAGATGAACATGGCGTGGTATGCAATGGCCCGCCAATCTACATTATGTCTATGGCAAATCAAAAAAGATTAGTGGTATACTCTTTTGCAAAAGCCCGGGGATGACACCCCCTCCTCCTAAAAAAAAGAAAAGAGAGAGAGAGAGAGAGAGAGAGAGAGAGAGAGAGAGAGAGAGAGAGAGATAAAAGATGGTAAAAAGCAACGTACCTCAGCACCTCTATCCCGTTGAGATATTGCCTTATTAAGATAAAAGTTTCATTCATCCATGCGTCCAACTCCTTTGTTTCAGGACGGTACTCGCTAAGTGTTTGCTGCCCGGACGGCTTATGTTAAAACCACCGTCCTAGGGCCAAATTTGATTAAAATCGAGGAACAACTTACCTTCAAAGAAGACATTTTTGTAGAGAAGCCTCTTAATTCGCTTGCTAAATGGAGAGAGATGCGCCTGTAGATGGATGCATTAGCAAAACGACTTGGAGGGGGCAGAGCACCTGTTTACCTGTTTATAAGTGCCTCGGGAGCTGGGAGGGTTCCCAGCGGTGTCGAACAGTGGATCCTATGTTCAGTAATAAGCCCCACCCCAGCATGTGGTAGAGTGTCCGATCATAACCCATCTTGTCGCACGGCCCACTCTGTTCCAGGCTCCCTTCTCCATAGTGTGGATACCTGCGGCTGAGATCTTCAGCTGAATCTACTCGTTACCGTACCGCCGGGGCGAAAGCACGGCCCTTGGTGGAGAGCACAGCGAAGTAGGTAGCGAATGGCTTCCTCCTATGCTGGAATCGTCGATTTGCGTAGAGCCACACTAGTTTCTCGAGATTTCCTTGGTGGGGGTGGGAACACAGGTGGAACATGGTCATTAAGCAGTTTGAAAGACATTGGGGATTTTCCAGGCGGTGCAATTCTGACAGGTAAGCCTAGACGATCCCTTCCCTTGATCGGCTGGCCCGGACATAATTATGACGTGACATCCTGCAAGCCACCGGAGTGACCGGATTGGCGTAGAGGAAGATGGATATCAAGTCCGCTGGTGCAATCTTCAGCCGACCCACTATTCAGAGTTTAGTTATGAGTACGATGGATATCGCCAGAGAATCAATTGTGTAGTCGGTATGGTCCTTTACGAACCTCAGTGGAGACCTGGTGATGACTCTCCGATCTGCCGGTACCTATTCTATCCTGTAAGACCCAGTTGCGGAGGAGGCTCACATCATACCTGAAGTCCTGAATGCGAAGCGATCGTCGGTACCACAGCCCCGGGCTCATCTGGCCCGCTGATGCCGACCTAACCCAATGGGGAAGGCTGTTTGGGTTCCGAGGTCGGGCCTCTGTGGCTCCAGTACCTATGGATTTCCTCATGCCAGTCCCGGGCCTGTCACTTAGCTGGCGGTGCAGATATGCTCACAAAGTTTTCAAGATCAGCCGGCGCATAAGATGCATGACTTTTCGTCTGGCCGAGCAATACTCTGTAGACAGACTTCATATCGAGGCGGTCATAACATCCCCACTAGATGAGATCGAGGCTTGCATGACCGATGAATTTTCCATTAAAGCTACCAACCAATGTCCTTTTCACTCATTAGGTGTTTAGAGATGGAGCACGTGTCTGCAACCACTTGTCCAGTGGGCCCAATTCGTCAGAGTCCCGGGTGACTATTTTCTACTGACTCAGGCTATCTAAGCCGGATGCTGCAACACTGGCTGGAAACATTGAGCTTGTTCAACAAGATTGGTATTATCCACGCAGCATAGTTAAAAAAACAAGCCACAAGATTAGTACAGCGCACAAAAGCATCTTCTTCAAGAGGTTGCTCGACTTCTTAGACGCCATTTTTGGATTTCGGAAAAGGCGAAACAGAATTGCAGGCCTGCAGGCTAAGGGTTTAAGAGAGCTGTAGTTAGGTTAAGATTATAGACTTCTGCTCTCTTCATATTCTACAGCCTTTTGATTTGGGAAGAAGCGAGCACCATATCAAGTTTACTGTATCAAATCTCAAGTGTTCCAGGATAGGAAGGAGCGAACACCCGCATAGCATATCAACTCTGTCAAATTCCAAAGCTTACGCTGGCTCTCCTTGTAGCAGTTGGACCTCTTCTCTGTGACTCCAGGTATTCAATGTTGAAGGCTTTACTGGAGTATTTGCAGAGCCCCACCATACTCCGGATCCGTAGGATTCGGTGTTGATAGTGAGATCAAACCGGAGTAGGTGTCCAGAAAGAATGGAATCTCGAGCCAACCTCCGGCGGCCTCCAGCTTTCCCCATGATAATTGGATCATCCCAGCATAGAAATGGGAGAGGTCCCGGTGAAAACGCCCCAGTGTCTATCCAATATGCCACGTTCTCCATACAAATGTGATCCTTATTAGGCATCCATTTGGCGTGGGTATTGGCCATATCAGCAAACCACCCAATGGGAATGTTGGAGCTTTTCGGGTTCCAGAAACGAACAACATCTGTTGGAGGCTGTTGGAGAAGCATCCGTCTTCAACTCGCCTCGGCACGCATATACGCCTTCTCCCTTTTTTCGGACGCGATGCGGGGAATCTGGCAATTTCCCCTACAGAGAGGAACGAAGACTCTGAACCGCGAGTCAAGTTCTTTTCTGAGAAAGTCGAACCATATCTTGTCAACCACGAGCGGGTTCTTCATAGCTTGCTGGTCTGGTGGCTTGCTCTCAAGTGGGATATAGAATAACGCCTGTTGAATTCTGAGCGAGGACTTGATCATTTCGTTCCACGTGTGGCACACGCGACGTGAAATCAGCAATGTGAGCATATCCAGGTCTAGCAGGATCATCTTCAGGATCTCCGGAGTGTGAAATACGGTAGACGCATGGGACGGCAGCGAGTTTTCTTCGTCCTGAGAACATTGAGGGCGCCCTTCTTCCCTTATGGAGGGACCGTCTGGTGAGTCGGACATTTTGGATCGAGGTAAGGGAGCTCGGATACGTTTGGGATTGTTTGGGTTGGGTATCTGCACTGCGTTAGAGTAACGAGGCTGAGAAACATGAAGATGAAAGATTTTGTAATGAGTCATGAATGTCGGCATTGCGTCAGTTGCGTCATTACTGCTCCAAAAGTGAGCGCTGGCGGAAGGTACAATGGACACTGAGTGAGTGCATAGTCAGGTCATATCTTGTAAATAGTACTCCCTGAGCTAGTATTCCTCTTTCCCTAAGTCTTAAAACCTAGATGAAAGACCATCAAGGCTAGTTGAATTATGAGACACAAGTCTCTTACAGGATTGCAGCTTTATTGAGTTTGTTGGAATTCACAGATTAGGGGTAATTGGAACCCTATAAGACGTTTTTGCGTATGCATCATAATTTCAGAATCTGATGACACCTGCGAGAGAGGTGGAAGATGCTTGAATTCTCCCTACGTGAGGCTACACCTAGACTTGGGATACAACTTGAAGTAGCCGAGGGTATCGTTCAACGGCTTCGTAGAAGGTTTGGTGCAGCGCGAAGGGCATTGCACCTCATTTGGTCACAATATATAGTGCATCTTCCCAGCAAGTCATAGACATCTGATTTTGGTCGAACTACCCTCTGACCTCGGGTGGAAGTCACTCCTCTTTTGCTTGTGGCGTGTACCGTTCTTCGTCGAAGGCATCACGGGGGTTCCGATGATTATAATGTTACGACGTCTCACCGCATGTATGACAAGCATAGAGTGGAATGAGTGGCAGGGAAGTAGCCGTGGCGGGCCCAACTGCGCGTAGTCCCCGACCGAAGTTTGCGGCCCGACCCGACTGATCTGTCTAACCCTTCTGCATTCGGAAATCTCTGGACTTGGTAGAGAAATGATGTCGAAGTGGAAGGGGAGTGGAAAATGGTGTTGAGATTTACAGATATCTGATACCGGCAAGATCATTCCATGGGATCTGCTCCCATGGAGCAAATGTCCATGTACTGTACCTTTGTCCGGGCTCAAATTGCCAAAAATAATCAATGAATAAAAAGATTCTTTTAGCCGCTGTAGTAAATACAGCAAACGACTATAAAATTATACATTTAATATTCGACAAATGAGAATAAGATATTATTATCAATAAAAATAATATCCAGGCGATTATACGCAACAGAGCTGAAGGCTTGGATATAATAATAACACTTTTATATAAACAGTAGATAGGATTTGTGATTACCGAGCAGATATTATACAAAACTGCCAAGTTCTATAATCGGGAAATACTGGGGCTTTTGGTAAATAATTTTAATAGCTCTCATCTCAATCTTCCCATCACAGAAAGAAGTTTAAAGTGTGTAGCAAAGAATACCCGTCACAGCAGAGCCTTAATGGGGTATCTGTTTGATCTTCAAGTTTAAAATCTTCTTTTCTTGGAGAATACATTTATATTAATTACAGAAGTCCCCTGGGCAGGCTCCGTACTCTGATTTATCCTAAAAAGATGGCCCGAAACCCCTGTGTTCAATCGACTATTCGAAGCGGTATGTTGTCACCCCGGCGCTTTAGTTTACTACTGGATCGACAGCGCGACTGTTCTACGATAATAGCGATGCTCTACAATATGGTAACCAACTCAGAACGCACAGGGAGGGTGCTGAAGCTTATATATAAACAGAATTCGGATTTATTTTTCAGTGAAACCAGAGATAGTCGCCAACACGGCAAGAGACGTCTGTTCGATGAGCATTCTACTTCACAGACACTGAAATGAAGTCTGAATCTCGGAAGAGGTAATCAAAGCTTCATTGATGGCGACAGCGCCTCTCGGAGAGGTGAAGAAGGATTGATTCTCTTATGTGAGGCTATCTTGAAGAACTAGCTAAGGCAGCCGCGTGGGCGGTGCGCTGGCACCTCAGGCACCAAGGCCCAGGTCCGTGGGAAAGCACCCAAGCCCGGTCATAAGCTTACTTCTAACTCGCCTGGAACCAGAAGCAGTTCAAATTACAGAAAATATCTTGGTATATGCTATTTAAAATCAAAAAGTTGAATCTACAGAGTTGCTGTTGGCACAAGATTATGATCTTAATTTTAATATAGTCAGAAAAGCACTATGGCAAAGCCCTAAAGTTAATACATTCTGGCTTAAGCAGCAAAGGTTCTTATCTCACATGCTAGTTTTAATATCTCGGACAAGATACTGGAAAGATTGCCAACTTTATCCGCATATATATGCAGCATCGAATACCGCTGCCTACTACAGCGACAGCATTCGAATCAATTATAAAAAAATCAGATTTGACTACCGTCGTCGATTTATTCCTAAAAAACTTTTTTAACTTTTCTGTAACCGAAAAAACTTTGAAGCTGCTGAGAAAAACTTGGGAAGATACATGAACAATAATAGTTTACCATTGCTTCTCTTAACTAATCCGAGCTTACTTTAAAACAAAAAGATTATTACCGGTTTAATCTTTTCCTAGTTAACAACTTTATTTAGTATGACTTTTTCTATAATCTGGATAGATTGCCATATAGGCTTCTTATATCTTGCATCTTAGCTTCAAATAACAGATCATTTATTCATACTGCTTTTTTACTCTATTCCACTAAGTATTTCTAGATATGATAGAAAATCAGATTGCTGACGACCCTGCTGCCTAGATAAATTTCTCAGATAGCCGGGCGTAGTTTGACTTCATCCATAATCCCAGATCCTTGACAAACACATTACTTGATTACCATTCAACAAAAGCGACGGTCAAGAAGAGACAGAGTACTACAAGACAATAAATAAGTGAATTGTCTGTGATTGACTAGAGCTTGAAGATATCACTACCGTCTTCCAACCTGGGCTTTCCGACCGCCGGGAGCAAAAGACCCGGCAGTGCAGACACAGAACAACAATGCATCCAAAATTGTCTAATATAATGTACTCACACTAGCAGCAGCGAGCTGATTGTCGACTCCCTCAGCCAGTGGTCAAGTATTCCATTAGTATCCCTGCACACTCACCGAATTCTCTCGTTTATCTACCCGTGCAAGCATATCTTCTGGAAATTGAACCCCCCCCCCCCCAAAGACCCTTTTTGGAACCAATCAATATGACCTCTGTCGAGAATTTCCAACCCGCATGCCGAAGTCATGCCCTTATCTTCGGAGCCTCCGGGATCACGGGATGGGCGGTTGTGAATGCCCTGCTTAATGATTATCCCGAGCCCGCAGCCTTCGATCGCGTTACGGCGCTGACCAACCGACCCATACAGCATCAGGCCTTACAGTGGCCGTCTTCGCCCAAGCTGCAACATGTCCAGGGAGTGAATTTGCTCCAAGGGACACAGGAAGAGCTCAACGCCCGAATCAGTGCTAACGTGCCAGACGTGGAGTCCATTACAACCGTCTTCTTCTGCGCGTACCTCGAGGGACCTGATATGGAGGCTGAAACCACGACCAACACAGAACTGCTTAAGAGGGCAATCTCAGCCGTTGAGGCTCTCAGCCCAAAGTTGCGATTCGTAATGATGACCATGGGTGTCAAGGTATGTCGTATGCAAGAGCCATCTTTAACAACGAAATGCTTTTTCTCCGTCGCACTAACAACATGCCCCGCGACACGATTTTCCTCAGATATACGGCCTGCAGCGCGTCAGCAGTTTCGCTCAGGAAAGCGAGCTCCCTCTGCGGGAGACACAAGTCTTCTTTCCGGCGCCCTTCGACGATGGGCTTTTCTACTTCCACCAACTGGATCTGTTGAAGCGCCTTTCCGCCGGAAAGTCGTGGACCTACGGCGGCGTCATCCCCGACGGGGTGGTGGGGTATGCGCCGCACAGCTTCCGCTCGATGGCCAAGCTGCTCGCCGTCTATCTCAGCCTGTACTGCGAGATTCACGGGACCGGTGCGACGGTCGCCTTCCCCGGGACGGCGACGGCGTGGGGGGCGCAGAACAGTGAATGCAGCCAGGACATCGTCGCGCGATTCGCCATATACGCGAGCCTGCATCCAGAGGAGTCCGGGAACGGGCGGCTGTTCAATACCGCGGATACTGTCCGTCCCACAACCTGGGCGGAGCGGTGGCCAATACTCTGCGAATACTTTGGGCTTCATGGTGTGGGCCCGAACGGGGGAGACGGCCCTGGGCCCGATCCCGGGCAATTTTTCGTGGAGAATCGCGCAGTATGGGTTGAGGTGGAGAAGCGACAAGGCCTGTCTGGAGGTCACTTTGTCACGGATGAGGGCCCCGTCTCCGGGGAGTTTGTATCGCAGGTCATCTTCAGCATGCTTGACTTCGACCGGCAGCTGGATGTATCGGAGATGCATCGGGTCTGGGGCAGTGTCACCGAGGAGGTGGACATTAGGAGCTCCTGGTATCTGGCGTTTGATCGTATGCGAGCGGCGAACATTATTCCTTGATAGGCTATGTTTGTACAGCACAGAAATACCTGTTGAGTATCAGGCGGCGCGTGCCACTTTTTGTCCGTCATGGTGCCCCCAACAATATTCATGTCGAACTTTACTGAGTTTCTTATGTATAAGTTTAAAACTCGTTATGCCTTCGTGATTCAATCTAAATCCGTTCTTTCTTTTTAACATCGGTGACCTAACCCAGTCCCACAATGTTGGCACAGATAACGTTGCTAGACGGCATCTATAGAGCATCATGTCAGATAGTATTAGCCCTATGCCAGAATTAACCTTACATGAACTTGGCGTTGAAAAAATACCCACAGCTGGACTCCCGGGACCAAATCTCTATCTGCAATTCTAACTCGCGTTCGTTTTCTCTTGTCCCTTCTTCCTCCGGGTACGTTAGCATCGGAGCCGGTTCCTGCCCCGGATGTCGAATCTCAACTCGAATCCTGGTCCGAAATCCGCACTGCTACCTTGCGACCAACTCTTTATAAATCGCACACTGTGTTGTTGGGACTCAGTGATACTTCACTTTCAGCACCTATTACGACAATCTGCACTTGATAACTCAGATTCACTTTTATGGTCACCCTACGGGTTTTCAACACCCCCATCCTACTCCTGGAAGATGTCGCAACCACTTTCAACGCAGGCATTGGTCGTCCGATCAGAATCAAAGTCGTTGAGTCTGGAAGATATTGTAATCGTGGACCTGCAGCCAGATGAGATTCTGGTGCAGATTGTTACATCTGGTATTTGCCACACCGACCTACTCGCGATTGATGGGATACTGCCGATGCCCGGCCCAGGCGTTTTAGGACATGAAGGTAGTGTGACATATCCAATTATCGCGGAGCTTCTCCCCGCTGCTAACCAGCACCACCATAATAATCCCAGGCACCGGAAGAATCAAAAGAGTCGGCGAGGGAGTCCACCATCTCAATCCGGGCGATAACATCATGCTATCATATAGCTCCTGTGGCTCGTGTAACCATTGCCGGTCCCAGCATACCTCCTATTGCGAGAGCCTGCAGGCTCGGAACTCCTCTGGGGCCCGTCCCGACGGTTCTTGTGCCCTGATGAGCACCTCTGGTGAGAGGCTGTTTGGCAACTGGTTCGGGCAATCATCCTTCAGCAAGTATGCGGTCGTTGACACCTCGTGCGCGGTTCGTCTGGCGCCTGAGGTCGACCTCGCGACGCTGCCCCCGATGGGCTGCGGGCTCATGACCGGTGCAGGAGCCGTGTTCAACACACTCGATGTGCAATCCGGGGCAGGGGTTGCCATTTTCGGGGTCGGCGCTGTTGGCCTGTCGGCGGTCATGGCCGCAAAACACCGGGGCGCGCATCCGATCATCGCGGTGGACCGGATCCAGGAGCGACTGGACCTCGCACTCGAGCTGGGTGCAACGCACGTCATCAACAGTACCCAGGTTGAGAATGTCGCCGGTAAGATCCGGCAAGACACCGATTCCGTTGGGGTTCGATATGCTCTCGACTGCACGGGCGCGGCTACCGTCATTCGCATCATGATGGATTCCTTAGCACTGCGCGGGAAAGGCGCCTCCGTCGGCATGCCCTCGTCGGCGCCGACGGTCGAACTCGACATTTTGTCGCATCTATGTGGTGGCAAGCAGTACATCGGCTCGATGCTTGGGGACAGTAGTAGTCAAGTGGTTTGTGTTTACCTGAATGGCTTAGGCCCTGGTTCCTTACACTCTACCTTATGCGAGACTAACTACTACTCCAGCTTATTCCATACCTGCTTGAACTGAACAAGAAGGGAGAGTTTCCGGTTGAGCGACTGGTCACCTATTACCAGGTCAAAGATTATGAAATAGCTTTTACGGATGTAAGGAATGGGAGGGCTGTCAAAGCTGTGTTGCGCTGGGGGGCGTTGTAGGTTTAGTGCTATGCTAATGAGAGTTAACGTTAATTGCCATTATTCATCTCTTGGTGACCAGAAATAAACAATATGCTGCTATAAAGACAGTGTGTATGGACAAAATAAGAATATAAATAAACTATTGTAGAAATCGAATTCTTTTACTCAGGTCCTGTGCGCATGTTGATGACGAGAATCTATTCTCTATGGCGTATCATACACTCTTTATTGGAGAAAAAAGACTTTTGTTGCATTGATCCGGGTTGTTTTTCATCGAATCGGACGAGGTATGCTCGGGTCAACTTTCTGTGTCCCGACTGTCCAAATGAACCCCGGGGGTCGAAATCACCGGGAGTAGCCAGGATAATCCAAGTGAGCCAGTCCATAAATAGTGACAAGGCATTACGGGTACGAATTCTCGTCTCAAGAACAGTCTAGAGTGGATTATCCGTCGAGCACTCAGAGAACCTCATTCGTCAATCAAAAATCGACCACTTAGCACCGACAATGAGCGATTTCCAAAGCTACCTCCCTGCTCTGGTGCAAGATCTCTGCGAATATGCCACGGCAATGGGCCTGGGCCCAGAACTGGTGGAAAGCTACCGTAAGGTGCGTCAATTTTGCCCGTGCTTCCACTCATCATAGGGAACCCAAAGACCGGATAGCAACTGAAAAGTAACTTTGCATCCTTCACCATACCAGGCCATCGAGTACAACACCACGGGTGGAAACTGCCGCCGGGGGAAGTTCGTAGCCTCGACTTCCTCTATCCTCGTGGACCGCGAGCTCTTCACAACCGAAGCCCTACATGCTAATGTGGTGGGTTGGTGCGTTGAGCTCCTCCAGGCCTACTTTCTCATCACCGACGACCTGATTGACGGGTCCTCAATGCGCCGCGGCAAGCCCTGCTGGTACACATTGGAGGGGGTTGGACAGCTAGGTAGGTGAAAGTATCTTCCCAGCAAAACCCTTCCCAGCCCTCTAGCCAATACATATTCTGTAGCAACCATGCACGCCAGCCTCCTGCACAGCGGGATCTTCGTCCTGCTTCAGAAATACCTGGGTCGAAACCTAGACATGTACCAGTCGCTCGCCAACCTCTTCCACGCCGCGACCTTCCAGACCGCCGCGGGCCAGATCTCCGACACTGTGGCGGCCGCGGAGCGCCAGAAGGGTCTCCTCACCCATACCATGGACCAGTACCGCACAATCGCCCATACCAAGACGGGATACTATACCTTCTTCCTCCCGATTGCGCTGGCGCTGACCTTGCACGGACGGGATTCCCCGGAGAACCTGGCCGCGTGCATGCGGCTCGTCACCCCTATGGGGGAGCTGTACCAGGCCCAGGATGACTACTTTGATAACTACAGTTCGCTGGCAGTCCTGGGGAAGGACGGCACGGATATCCGCGAGGGCAAGTGCTCGTGGTTGATTGTCACGGCGCTGCTGAAGGGCGACGCTGCGCAGCGGGCGGTTCTCGAGCGGGAGTATGGGCTGGCGGATCCGGTGGCGGAAGCGAGGGTTAAGACGGTCTATGATCAGCTGGAGTTGCCGCGTGAATTCGAAGAGTACCGGAGCAGACTGATTGGTCGGATTGAGCATCTAATCGGGGCGCTAAGTGAGGAGAGTGGGTTGAAGAGAAGGGTATTTGAGAATTGTTTGGAGACAATTCAGGATCGCAGTAAGTGACTAGACTAGAGGGTTAGGGCTTAGGGCTGGGGAAGCTTTATGGTGGCATGGGGGTCTTCTTATCAACTCATTGATCGATTCTATTGACAAATCTGCTGTTGAAGTGCCATCTGTTTGAATGCTTCTCTTTGAAAGCAAATTCTGATCAAGATCTTGAAAAAACCCCTAAAGTTATCTAATTTTGACCTTGGATAAATTGGAAGGTAGTTGTATGTTGTATCTGTTGGAATCTGGACTCCCCCCTCTACTGGCTGTAAGTGAAGATATTTTATGAGTTTGAAAATTAGTTACCTTCCTCACGGTTCACATAAACATAGGATATGAATTCTTTGTATATCAGGCTGAGTAAGACGAGTTTGATATAGAAACAAAGCATATCATCAACCTTAGGTTATACCTCCTCTACCTATGTCCTCCTTGGCTTGACTGTAGGTTAAGTCTACCTAGAGTCAGGTGTCTCGAGATACTATCACAGCTATGGTATGACTCAAGCCTGGGGCTCTGAGAATGCAAGAATAGGTCCGATTATTACTGTTTCTCCAATTTTAGGCAACTAGTTTCTTGTTCTACAGCATTCGCGACCTTGTCACCCTTTGTGTATTGGCCACGACAGCCGGAGATCGTAGGTCCGGGAGTACGCCCGTGGTCCAGTGTAAAAGGCACAGAAACATAAAAAGAGAACACAGATTTGAACACAGATCCGTGGATGAAAAGAGATAATTTACTCCTGAGAGGAAAGCCCCAGCAGGAAACCGCTAGCCAAGATGACTCAAATCCCGCCTACGACCTACTACCCCCCTAACTTCCGCGACATCGGCGGCCTCCCCACCACCAGCAACCACCGCGTCCGCAAAGCCCTAATCTACCGGTCTGGCAGCCTCGACCAGCTCTCCCAGCACCAGCTCGACAGCCTGATCACCTCTTTCAACCTAACCGCCATCTTCGACCTCCGCTCCACCGCCGAACACCATCAACTCACGACATCCACCCCGTCCCTCGTCCAGTGCGCGATTCTGCACCCCGTCCCCGCCGCAGAGGTGCAGGACCACCGCGCCACCCTCGCCCGCTTCCTCGCAGAGAGCGGCGCCGCCGACGCCGCGATCCGCACCGCCGCCTACACACGCACCTACCTCCTCCTCGCCGAGTCCGGCGCCCCAGCCTTCCGGCAACTCTTTGCCTACCTCCTGCGGCATCCGTCAGCGGCAGCCGGGGGCGGGAGTGTGCTGGTGCACTGCGAGCTCGGGAAAGATCGCACGGGCGTCTTCGTGGCGATCTTGCTGAAGGCGCTGGGCGTGGCGGATGCGGATGTGGTGGAGGATTATCATCGCTCGGAGGGGGAGGTGGCAGGACGGATGCGGGAGCGCATGGAGGGGTTGCGGCGGCTTCACGGGGAGGGAGAAGGGGATGAGTTGGGAGTGGGGGCAGGAGCGAGGTCGGGTTGCTATGCTGCCCCTGGATCGTATCTCTGTGCGGCGAAGGAGTATATGTCTGGCTTTCTGGGGCTATTCAACGAGAGGTATGGTGGCGGGGAGGGGTATCTGAGGAAACTTGGGTTCTCCGAGGATGAGGTTGTGAGGTTGCGGGAGGTGCTGCTGGAGTAGTGAGGATGTGCTTGATTCTCCGCGGTGGGAGAGGAGGAACCCTCAAATCGTTTGTAGAATGTTGAGTTCTGAGAGAGAGGGGGCTCCTCAAGCTTTCCTTATTTTACTCCTGTTATGCCTTGCCTGCGTTACTGCACATGCAAGGCCGGGTGTTGTTTATGGATGCCTCTAGTGGCAGCACTACTCGTCAAATCTTAGCCAACCTGGGCTAGCTGTGTTATTCCCCAAGATCTGACTATTTCAGGATTACCTCACCCAATCTAGTGAACACATGCTTGTTCAGGCAATGCGTTGTTGAAGTTCACTTAGAAGTTAGCATTGACGAGCATAATGCAACAGGGCCTCGGACGCGAGGCTGGCAGTTGGTCGCAACTCGGGATATATGGTTTCGAATAGTCCTTGAAAGTCGAAAATATAAGTAGTGGAGGATCGGTTCGGGGACTATTTGTGAGTCAAATTTACCTCTATGTACTAAACAATGTATGACATAAATTTCCATCACGTACACTTCAGTACATATCGAGACACTCGTGTCTCACTTTGGGGAAGTTGGGAGACTGTGTTTGCGAGCAATCAGATATTCACTGCTTTCCACAACCGGGGCGACATCCTGTCCAGTAGATAAGGAGGAGTCCGCCTCAATATTGTTGACACAGGCAGGGATTCCATGTGATGCGCTCCAAATGTGGTACATGGAGCAGTTTCGCGCTACTATCGAGGTGAGGCTCGCCTCCAACACCACTTTTCACAACCGTGGTGGGGATCTGTGTGTAGGTGACTACCATCTACCCCCGGCCTCCGTCCCAATTAACCACGTTGGGCTTCTAGCTGCAGCAGCGAACCCTGAAAAGCGCAATTCCGCATGTTTGAGAGATGGTCCTCTTGAATGGCCACCAGGGACCATTGCACGCACTTGATCAAAACGTTCATGCCCATCGCATCCCACCTGATTGCAGCAACTTGGCCGTAGAAACAACCCACGTAAAAAGAATTACAGTGACGGCTACACTGAGCAAAGGCGTCTCGAATGATATCAGCAGCATTTAGAGACTCGAGCTCCTCTCTTGGCCTCCATAGCGCATGTCTTGAGCGGAGAATTGGAGGCAAGGAACTCTTGCTCTTGAGGTCTCGGGTCTGGATGCAGCATGACAGTCAAGGAGCAGCAGAGCTTATCGGAAGGCGAGCGCTTCACGAGGCTATTCACAGACTCCTCAATCACACTGCCGGTGGTCCCGCCAGCCAACACCCGAGTAATCATGATCTGGAGCCGCGGATCGCGCCAGGGGGTTAGCCGAGATCGAAAATATGAGGGCTGGAAGCTCCACATGAGGGTTTAGCACACTGGGTCTTGGTCACGGCGGAGATCGTCACGCTGCTGTTGGCCAGTCCCGGATGTGTAAGGTTTATGATTTGCTCGTGCATTGACGTAGTAACTCTCGGTCACTTTTTGCTTTTTATTTTTCTCCACAATTCTTTTCTTTTTCTTTCATTTTCTTTTCCTTTCCCGTATTTTCTTTTTTCGAGCTGAGATGTCTACAACGCTAAGTCCTCTGTGCTAGTTCTATGGCGGAGAGAGTGCTACTTGCGCAAATCTCAGCTTGCCCTATGTGCAGAGCCGTCCTCGAATCGATGACAGCTCACGTGTGGGTTTAGCAAAATAAGTTTCTCCGAATGTGGATTGCCGGGAGTGCAGGGCCACCGGGAGTCAGAACCAGGAATCCAGGAGCCTTAGGTGGAGGTCCATGCAGCAGCTGCATACTAGCCTTGGTAGGATTGGTGGCAAAAAGTTAGTCTACGATTGCTGTTTCTTCAGCCAAGCCATTATGCAGTGCGCAGGGGGGTGGCGTGGGGAACGTGGAATGGCCGTCTTCCGACGCACATGCTCAGCCCCTGCGTTTCCTCCTAGCCGCCTCGAAGATGAACCAGACAGAGTGCCCGGTAGCAGCGTCTGTATACTGATCAGCCTATGCAACAATATGTGCAGGCTCTGCATGTGGAGCACCGGTCAACTTCCTATCTCGCAGGCCCCCGCTACCTGAATGTCGGAGAGGAGATATTCCTGCGGATCGTGTGAGATCTTCGTGCATATACGAGTTCCCATGAAGCTATGTGCAAAGCTAGCATTACTCGTTGCGCATACCGGGAAATGTGTGAGCTACACACCTGTTGGGCGGACGGGAAAAGCGAAATGAGGAAATATGTAACGAGATGGGTGGCGATCGAGAAAACGAATGAACTTCCTCTGTAGGTTGTCTCCGTCCTGCCGTCACAGGGTGGTTGATGCTTGGCTAAAATCGCACCTGATCTTAGACATCAGATCAACTTCTTACTGCCGAACTGCAGTAATGCAAGTGGAGCTGCCGTCACCTTGCCCGTCGGTTCTCCCCGTCTTCGGGCCAACAGTGTAGCTCTTTCGGGGAGAGGAGGAGGTCTGGGCAGATCTTCAGTGTACGGAGAGCCATATGGTGGATAGGCTTGATCACGTCTTGGAAGGAAGCGCAGATTCGATGGGGGTGTTCCTGGGTGTTTCCTCTCGTCTCCATATAGTCCACCAAGGCTTCGATCGAGGCCAGTCCTCCCGGATCGGACTGTAACCCCTCCATTTCCGATCTGTCAGACATGGTAAAAGCCTGGAGAGTCATTTTTGTTGAGTGGATAATTGATCTGTGGGCCAATCAGGCAACAAGAGCGACTACATGAAGCTGACTATAGGCTTTAGTGCCTTGTTAGCTTGCGAGAAGGGTTAGCGGAGGTTACATTACGAATTGTTCCTGGCAGTGAACAGGGGATGTAGGTGTCACCGGTGCCATGAACGCCTTGGGCTTTGAGTGAAGGAATGCAGATCCGTGCGATACTTTTTGACATAGGGCGAGACTCCTGACACCGGCAATCCGCAATGTGGGTCCGCTCTAAGCGCGATGAACCAGGAAACTTTAGACGATGCAATATATAAGTGGGATTGAGATAGCATTGGGAAGCCACAGAAAGAAGACACGACAGTAATCAAACCAACATGGGCTATACGAATGTCATTGCAGAACAGTTACTGCAGAGCCCGGGCAGTCGTCCGGAGAATATAGTCCGGTGCTTCTTGCAGTCGTACCCCGTGGAGGAACATTTGGATGTCCTTACCGACGTCTTGACCCGGGGTACCACCATCGACGAGCAAGCAGCTGCGCTGATTAGCGCAGCGTGGGACCATGTTCGCCAAAACCAGATTTGGTCCACGAGTTTTGGAAGCCTGGAAGAGTACAGTCAATCCATTGACTATAACAACCTTGTCAGCCCAGTCCTGCTACGCCACAGCAAGAGCGATCGTGCCAAACAGCTGAGCGCCAGACTCATCTGGCAGAATTGGCGAACTAGCTATGTTTCGGCGCTCCCGAGCGAGCTTCAGCCACCTTTCTGGAGCAAGCACCTGCTCTCGTTGCTAGCAGCCCTCAGTAAAGCGAGCCGACTGACCGAGGCGGTCGATTTGCTCCACAAATCGATGAAGCAGCGCCCTGCCCGCAGCCGAAAATATCCCTATCTAATGGCGAGCGACGTCAACCGTGCCCTGCAGACTATTCAGCACCTTCAGCCTAAAAGGCGGCCAAGGACAGGCAAGGTCCCTGATATCTGGTTCTGCAATCCTAGATAAGCTTCATCGGGGCTGACAAACCATTTTTCTTCAAGATGAATCCGTCGCAGCCACTGAGATTGATGACATATGCAAATGTGCACCGAGCTGCATTCCTTTCACGGCTCTACTCTCGAAGACAAACTCTCCAATGCGTGATCTTGAATGGGATCAGTTCACGGACTGGATCTACTCAGTTTCCTGGAGCCAAATATGTGACCAGCACCTTGGGGAGTTGTATCAGTTGATGATGCAGACAGACACGGGGGAAAAGCCCCGGTGGGAGATCATCCAGGCTCTGGAGGAGTTCCGAAATGGGGAAGCGAAGCAGACACTCGCCGAACAGAGTCAGGCAGAAGAGCTGGCGAACTTCGACATCCGCACCATCCCCCCAGAGGCAACGCCTGAGCTCGCTATCAACGATGTAACAGTGGTGGAGACTTCGACTCTTGAACAGTTGTTAGGGGCGAGCCTAGACTGGGATTCTTGGCAGAAGCAGGGGTATCTCCTTGTTCCAGGATACCTCAATTATTTGAAAGGCTATGGCATCGGAGAGCGGGTGCAAAATGCATTGACTCGGTATGCATACGACAATAACGGGCAAGAGCTAGGGAGAAAGTGCTATGGCCTTCTCCGGGAGATGATCCAGCAAGACCCACTCTACTATGCGATTATTGTGGCCTGTCGCCCAGATAGGGTGTCAAAATTTGTTCATTGCCCCGGAGTGGCACCCACCATGCATCGTCAGCCATTGGCACCCCCGAACCTCCCATGGGACCAGAGCGAGAACGGCATTCAGAGCAGCATCCTACTGCCCACCCTCGCTGTCAACCATCTGGTCAACCTGGTTCCCGGATCTCATGCAGAAGCCCAACCCGCCTTGAATCTGCAGCCTGTAAACGTGACGCTCAATCCAGGGGATCTTCTCATCATGAAGCCAACTCTTCGACGGGCTGAATCCACCTTCTCGGGTAGTGCACTCTTGAACCTGTCACAGGTAATGGTGGGCGGAGGTGATCTTGCTTGCATAGCTACTAGTGATGCCCTCCTGTTAGACACCCTCACTAGCACGGAAGCCACTTTTGTCCCGAGCAGTCATGAGCAGCAGCAGCAGCAGCAGCCCTACGAGACTCGCCTTGACTGTGCCTCTGCGCTGGGAGAGGCCTTGTCTGGTCATAGGGACTGGAATGACCCGAAAGTCACTTATCAACGCGATATTGTCCTGGGCACCGACCACGTCGCCGCCAGGACCTTCGTGACACGCATCCGAGAGCGCCTCGCACTGGACTTTCATGATACGCTGGATTTGTTCGAGAACTCTTGCCGGGACGGCAACTTCGAAGCAGCCTCGTTGACTGCGACTGTGCTCACCTCTGACTACGAATGGCCGGAGTTCAGCTCCGACGACTTGGATCTATCGGAGTTGTTTGGAATTGATTCCACGGGCGCTCAAGTCATTCCCAACACCGCCGATGTATCATCGGCTTCATCGCTGGCTGGATATAGTTTTTGATGGTCTTCCTAGGTCAGTATTGTTGGTTTATAGTGGCGAGGACCGCCG